>NW_007728186.1:226740-256611 GCF_000696425.1 Galeopterus variegatus | reverse complement strand
GCAAGTTCCCTCAAGCCCCTGGTCCCCATTTGAAAGCCACCTGGCTATTCTCTAAACATGCCATGCATTTTCAGGTCCCTGTGACTGCCATTGTGGTAACCTGTGCCTGGAAAGCCCTTCACTGTACCCCACCTGAGTGAAGTGTACTCATCTTGCAAGACTCAGGCAAATTTTACCCATTTTAAACAGGATCCCTTCTATAGTCTGCCCACATTACTCCCCACACACACACTTTTCTCTCTCTGCTTTTTGTAGCACTTTGTTTTGTTAGTTTGCATTCTTATTTATTCACTCAACAAACATTTATTGAGGGCTTACCATGTGTCAGACATTGTGCAGAGGACCCGAAATGCAAAACATGAATAAAAACTTAGTTCTTGACCTCAAGAAGCTCATTGTCTAGTGGGGAAAACATAGTTATAAGCAGATAGATTTAAAGCAGGGTGGAAGTTCAGATGACAAAGCATCATGAGAGCTCAGGTGGGATACACAGCAGTTAATCAGATGATGGGGAGGATGGAAGGGCATGCCAGGCAGAGTGATCAGTGCAGGGAAGGATGAGAGACACCGGACTTCCTGGGAGAACTCCAGATAGCTTGGCATTATTGGCATATGCAGTGTCAGGAAGAGAAAGTGAGAGAGAGGTGAGTTAGAGAGAAAGGAAGGACCACATTATGGATTGTGTTGTATTGTTAGTAGGGTTACACATACTGCTTTCCCAGTTAGATTTTACTCATTCACTCAATAAATATTTGTGGAGCATCTGCTACATGCCAGATATTCTTCTAAGAACTGGGATATTGCAGTGAACAAATAAAGTTCTTGTTTCTGTGGAGCTAATAGTCTACTGGAAGGAGATAGACACTGAGCAAATTAACAAAACATATACTAGTGGTGATGAGTGTTATGAAGAAAAATAAAAGCAGAGTAAGTGAATGGAGAGTGATGGGGATGCCATTTAGATAGGGTAAGGGAGGAAGATAGCGTTATATAAGGGACCTGACATGGGAGTCAGTCATCACATGGGGTAAGTGCAAAGGCCCTGAAGCAGGAGAGTACTTAGTGTGTTCGAAGCCAGAGTGGATGGAGTGGGGTGAGCAAGGAGGAACACGGCAGGTTTAAGGTAAGGGAGCTGGGAGAAATCCTCTTTTGGTAGGACACGCAGACCTCGTCTAGGACCTGGGACATACAGGCAGCTCAATCAGTGGTACTTAACCCTGGCTGCACATTGAAATCAGTTTAGAAACTTTTAGAAAGCATAATGCCTGAATCCAACCCCTAAAATTTATGATTTCATGAGCCTAAGGTTGATCTTGGTTACCTGTATCTTTTAAAAGTTCCCCCAGGTGATTCTAAAATGGGTCCAGTTGAGACTCTGACTAAATAAACTTCTGTTGAATGGAATTGAATTGAATTGAATCAACAGCAAGTAATAATTCTTTTATCCTAGCTGCCTAGTCTCTAAACACAGCACTACTCTGGATTTATTTTAAAGGCTGTTTTGTTCTTGCCAGTTATGTGGCCTTACGTAAGTTTCCTAATTACTTTAGATACAGTCCCCCTGTGCAAAAATAGACATACTGTATACTCCCACTTATGCAATGTTGTGACAATGCATAGCTTACTGTACAGTAGGCTATATATACTATAAAGGAAGCTATTTGGAATGTGAACGCTCATGTGGAAGAATTGCACATGAGCACCATAATCGGAATAAAGATATTCTTGGAAAGCTGTACTTAGGCTATATATACTATAAAGGAAGCTATTTGGAATGTGAACGCTCATGTGGAAGAATTGCACGTGAGCACCATAATCGGAATAAAGATATTCTTGGAAAGCTGTACTTATGCATGATTTTAAAATAAGGTAGACATTTTAAAAGAATTAGCAGCAGCCAGCACTACACACAGGATTTCAGTAACAGTGATAAAAGAATACTGGTTTCCTTCAATGGACATACAAAGGTGTTTGGCAAAGTTTATTAATATGATGTGGAGCCATGGGATTGTAGAGCTGGAAGGGCCTGACTCTTCTGTTTTGTCCTTGAGGTCCGGAAAGCATAAGAGACTTGCCCAGAGCTGCCCAATTAGTGGTACAGCCAGAACTAGAAGTTTCTTCTGCTAACTCGAAATCTGGTGTTCTTTCCCCTCAAATTACAAAGAAATCAAATTTATGCATTTTCATCCCAAGATGGAAACTTATTTTTTAAACTGAAGACTATGTCATTGCAAATGGAAAGAACGTAAATAATGTCTTTGAAACATATGAGGCTATAACTTTGTACACAGAAACTTGTAACATTTTATGGCCTTTCTTTCTGGCATGTTACACAAACAGCATTCAGCTATTGCACATCTGGACAAACGTAAGAAATAAAACAGACCTTATCCTGCCAGTGAGAAGTCTACCTCATAGGAATATTCTGCACATTCCTCTATGGCCTTTCTCTCCTCAGGCGTGAAAGTGTTATTTATGGGCCTAATTCAGTAATTTCCTAAACTACAACCCGAAGACCTAAAGGAGGGAAGGTGCCTCCCACAGTGTGTGATCCACTCCCAGGGTGGCATAGGGTCCCCGGATGAATCCATGTTTGGCTGTTTTGAAGCATGTAAGGCTTCTAGGAGAAAGATGCTGATGGATAAAGAAAAAAATGCTGCTGTTGTGATAATCTTTTTATAAGGCAGAGTTACTTGGTGATTAATATTGGTGCAATATTTTTGGAAGAATTACAAATTTTATGGTCTTCCAATGATTTTTTTCAAGTTTTTTAATAGTGCCCTTTGAGAAACTGAACAATCACAGTAAACACACTATGCATGTATAAACACCTCAGTTGATGGTGTACATTGTGGGCAGAATCGATGATATTTTGAGTTTATAGCATTTGAGAGCATCAGGAAAACACTTAAAGTCCTCACTAAGAAGAACACTAGTCTGCAGTGGAAGAACTACGCTTGGTAAATGGCTTGTGAACATTTCTTGATACACAGAACCTCCGCTGGATGGCTCCTGAGGTGTTCACACAATGCACTCGCTACACCATCAAAGCTGACGTCTTCAGCTACGCTCTGTGTCTGTGGGAACTTCTCACCGGCGAAATCCCATTCGCTCATCTCAAGCCAGGTAAGAATTTGTTTCCCTGTTTTCCAAAGTCTAGTTGATTTTCACAACTTCAAGAAACATTTTCTTCCCCAAAATGATTATTCTCAGTGGGATGGCAAGAGAAGAGGTAAGTAAACAATCTTAAATTTAATTTGTACATCCCATCCAAAAAACTTAATGACTTATCTCTGTGATTTAAGGCACAGGCACACAGAAGTGTAGGTATATTTTATTAAAGTTTAGAGATTTGATTTTTCCGTTGTTAATAAAACGAGCAAATCACTATGGCCAGGTGGCATGTGAGGCCAATCCAGTATTTATTTTTTGAGCTTAGATCTTAGAGGTGCACTTTTAATATGTGTGTAGGGGCAAGAAAGTGACAACACAAAAATAGCCTATCAGAACAGCTCTCTGCTTGTCACATTATACAAAAGACAACTGCTTTTCCTAATAATTTGTATTGTATACAAGTATATGGATACATTCCAAAAATGGGGCTTTGTTAGTTGGCCTCATTTTGGTTGATGATATACATTGTACTCTCTACTTACATGTAGAGAATGGAGGTGAAGAATCTAATACATGCAAAATGTGTACCTATTCAGGTTTAAGGTAAACTTTATTTGTATCTGTCTCAGTTTTATTTGGGTTGCTCTCCTGTCTTGTTACACTAGACTGGAAACTCCTTAAGGACTGTGCATCCCTAGAACCTAGCATGCTTGAAAAGTAGTTGTCAAATTTAGGTTTTAAATGAATTATATTGTAAGTTCCTCCTAAAGGCCATCTATAAACAATGTATCAGCAATGAGATAAGTCAAAAAGGATATTAGACAAACATCCCTTTTAACAAGTCTTAACCAGGATCACAACATCTATTAATATTCGTGTACAGAGCAAAAGCCACACCTCATATTCTCTTTTCATGGTATTTTTTCCCATAATACCATATGCTCTTTTAATTACACTCTGCATAGTATCTAACAGAATGCTTTTTACAAATTACATGCTCTTTTCATAGTTTATTGAGCACAGTGATGATATAATTGTCCAAATCTTTCTCTATATGGATAGTTCATGGTTTTAAATGATGAGATTTAGACCTTATTATAGTGTGGATGGGAGGAATCTATTTTGATCTGGACCAACATTGCCATTTGTAAGGTCTTGTTTTGATATGCTGCTGTCTCTCTACCTCTCTGAGTTTGCATTCTGATAAGACCCATGAATATATAAAAAATTAATTGTAATTCTAGATATACTATGTTATTTTTTTTAATAAGAGAGAGATACATCTTCCTTCTCCTTACTCCCATGTCAATCCATTCCCCTGGTCCTGTTGATTTTACCTCTTAAGACCTCTTGGATTTAACTACTACGTATCATCACCTATCACTATCCTAGCTTAAGTCACCATCTTTTATTTAAACTACTGCAAATTCTCTTCAAAAAATCATGTTTATTGAGGTATAACATATTCAGCAAAATTTACTTTGGGGGGTTAAAAATTCAATGAATTTTATTAAATACATACAGTTTTATAACCACAACCGCAATTAAGATTTAGAATATTTCCATTACTTCAAAAAGTTACTTCATCCCATTTTTGGAGTCAATCCACGTCTTAGACTTGCAGCTGCTGACAATCAATGACCTGATTTCTGTCCCTATAGGTTTGACTCTTCCAGAATGTCATATAAATGAAATCATGTTATTGCATTTATCAGTAATTCATTCTTCTTCACTGCTGTACAGTATTCCATGTTGTAGATGTGTCTCAATTTGTTTATGCATTCAAAATTGATAATCATTCGAATTATTCTCACTTTAGGGCTGCAATGCATAAAATTGCTAAAACAATTCAAGGTTTTGTGTGGTTGTTTTCATTCCTCTTGGATAAATATATAAGACATGGATTATTATAAAATTGTTAAAACCATTCAAGGTTTTGTGTGGTTGTTTTCATTCCTCTTGGATAAATATATAAGACATGGATTATTAGATCTTATGATAAGAGTTTTTCCAAGGTGTTTGCACTATTATGGGTTCCAACCAGTAGTCTGTAAGAATTTCAGTTGTTCTATATCCTTGCCAGCACTTTGCATTGTCTATTAAAAAATGCATATATATAATATGTGTGTGTATATGTATATATGTATGGTATATATGTATGTGTGTGTGTTAGCCATTTGAGTTGAGGTATAGTGGTAAATCACTGTGTTACTTTACATTTCTGTGATGGCTAACAATGTTGATAATATTTTTATGTGCTTATTTGTTATTCATATCTCTTTCTTTTTTGAAGTGTTTATTCAAATTGTCTTATTTAGTTGTAAGAGTTCTTAGACTGTAGGTAGAAGTACACATCTGGACAAACGTAAGAAATAAAGCAGACCTTATCCTGCCAGTGAGAAGTCTACCTTATAGGAATATTCTGCACATTCCTCTATGGCCTTTCTCTCCTCAGGCGTGAAAGTGTTATTTATGGGCCTAATTCAGTAATTTCCTAAACTACAACCCAAAGACCTAAAGGAGGGAAGGTACCTCCCACAGTACCTGCTATGTGTTTTGCAAGAATTTTCCTATAGTCTGTAGCTTGCCTTTTCATGTTCTTAGCAATGTCTTTCAAAGAGCAGAAGTTTTTAATTTGAATGAAGTCCATCTTATCAAATTTCTAAATCAATTTTTCTTGTGTGTCCAATCTAAAATATTCTTGCTTTACCCAGGCCACAAAGACTTCCTCCTATGTTTTCTTACAGAAGTCTTTTAAGTATAGGTTTTATATTTGTAAGATCCATTTTGAGTTCTTCTCTTTTACGGTATGCAGTATGAGCTGAATTTGTTATTTTTGTTTGTTTTAAATACAGATATCCAATTGTTTAAGCATTATTTGCTGAAACAAAAAGCTATTCTTTCTCCATTAAACTATTTTGGGGCCCAGCCCTGGCACCCTGAACTGGCATCACGCAGGTGAGCCCCCTGGTGCCAGCTGGTGGAACCATGGCTCCACATGGCTCCCTCACCCTGCTGCCTTGAACCCAGGCGGGGAAGCTCCAGGCCCTGCTCCTGTGCCCTGAACCGGCTCCACACAGGGGAGCCTGCCGGAAGTGGCCAGCAGCAGCACCAGACAGTGGAACCAGGGGGCTCCACGTGACTCCCCACTGGAAGCGGCTGGCAGCAGCACAAGACAGTGGAACCAGGCGGTTCCATGTGGCTCTCTCACCCCACTGCCTCAGATCCAGGCAGGGGGTAGCTCCAGACCCAGCTCCTGTGCCCTGAACCAGCACCACACAAGTAAGCCCACCAGGGGCAGCTGGCAGCAATGCCAGCCAGAAGAACCACGCAGCTCCATGCAGCCCTTCATCCTGCCTCAGACCCAGGAGAGAGCACCAGCCTACAGTTCCAACCCACCGAGTTTGGCCCAGCAGAACTCCATGCACTAGGGGCTCATTCTATGACCAGAGTCTAGAACAGCTACCAAGGTGGTTTAACATAACACCACCACACCTACTGTCAAGCAAAGACAATTCACCCCCCACAGTAGCAACCAAGCCCACTCCACAGCCAACCTCAGTGTAATAGAAAAAGCAAACCCCTACCAAATGACCAAGCATCAGTGAAAACACACTAGAAGCACAAACAATCAAGAAGAAATCACCACTGAAAGGATATAGTAATGCCCCAAAGTCAGACTCCATGGAACAGGGAATTCTTGAAATGTCTAAAAAAGAATTTTGAGCAATGATCTTAAGAAAACTTGAAGAAATAAAGAAAGACTCAATTAGAGAACACAATGAAACAAGAAAAAAACATCCAGAATATGAAGAAGGAAATCTGCAAAGAGATTAATATCATAAAAATGAGTGTAGCAGAACTTCTAGAAATGAAAGACTCACTCACTGAAATTAAAAAAAACATGACTGAGAGCTTGAGCAGCAGGGTAGAGCAAGCAGAAGAAAGAATTTCAGAGTTTGAAGATGGTCTTTTTGAAATAAATCAGGCAGACAAAAAAAGGAAAAATCAATTAAAAATAATGAGGAAAACCTATGAGAGATAGCAGACAACCTCAAGCACTCTAAGATCCGAATTGTGGGTATTCCTGAAGGGCAGGAGAAAGGAAAAGGTATCAAAAACCTACTCAAGGAAATAGTAACAGAAAACTCCCCAGGTGTAGGGTGAGATACTGACCTTCAGATCCAAGAAGCTCAAAGGTCCCCAAACAGATTCAACCCAAGAAAATCCTCCCCAAGACATATTATAGTTAAATTCGCAAAGCTCAAAAGACAAAGAGAGATTTCTACAAGCAGCAAGAGAAAAGTGTCAGGTCACTTATAGGGGAACACCCATCAAACTAACAGCAGACTTCTCAACTGAAACCCTACAGGCAAGAAGAAAGTGGAATGATATATTCAAAATACTAAAAGAAAAACACTGCCAGCCAAGAATTCTTTACCCAGAAAGGCTCTCCTTTGGAAACAACGGAGAAATAGTGTATTTCCCAGATAAACAAAAGTTGTGGGAGTTCACCACCACATGACCAGCCATGCAAGAAATTCTCAAGGGAGTCATTCATCTGGAATCTGAATAATGGTGACCATCAGCACGAATACACAAGCAAGAGCAAAACCCACAGTTAAAACAAAAATGCCAGCAAGAAAGAGAAAGAAGCTAAATCATTCTGCCTTAAATTCCCAACTCACATTGAAGAAGAGAAAAAAAGGGGAAATAATGATCAAAAGATATTTAAACCACTGAACAAGTAGCAATTAAATAACAGGAATTAAACAATACTTCTCAATAACTACTCTGAATGTGAATGGACTAAACTCCCCATTCAAAAGACACAGACTGACTGGATTGAAAAGCTAGACCCAAGTATATGCTGTCTTCAAGAGACCCACCTCACCTCTAAAGACACTCACAGACTAAAAGTGAAAGGATGGAAAAAGATATACCATGCAAATGGAAACCAAAAAGGAGCAGGAGTAGCTATTTTTATATCAGACAAAATAGACTTTAAACCAAAAATCATTTAAAAAGACAAAGAAGGCCATTATATAATGATAAAGGGAACTATCCAGCTAGAAGACATAACAATCATAAACATGTATGCACCCAATACCGGAGCACCCAGATATATTAAACAAACACTCTTAGACCTAAATAAGGAGATAGGACCTAATTAATAGTCGGTATTCTGAACACCCCTCCCTCAGTATGGGACAGGACTTCCAGGCAACAAGTCAACAAAGATCCACAGGATTTAATCTACAACCTAGACCAACTGGACTTGGCAGATATATACATAACATTTCACCCAACAGCTAAAGAATACACTTTCTTCTCATCAGCTCATGGTACATTCTCCAGGATAGACCATATATTAGGTCACAAATCTAGTCTCAGCAAATTTTTAAAAACTGAAATCATTCCAACAATCTTTTCAGACCGAATCATTCCAACAATCTTTTCAGACCACAATGTACTAAAAGTGGAGATAAACGATAAGCAAATTTCTGGAAGCTATACAAATACATGGAAAATAAATAATAGGCTCCTGTATGACCTATGGGTCCAAGAAGAAATTAAACAAGAAATCAAAAAATTTCTAGAAACTAATGAAAATAATGACACATCATACCAAAACTTGTGAGATACTGCAGTAAATGCTTATATCAAAAAAATGGAAAGACTCCAAATAAACAACCTAATGCTATACCTCAAAGAATTTGAAAAAGAACAACAATCCAAACCTAAAGGTAGTAGATGGAAATAAATAATTAATATCAGAGCAGAACTAAATGAAATAGAGACACAAAACACAATAGAAAAGATCAACAAAACTAAAAGTTGGTTTTTTGAGAAAATAAACAAAATAGACACACCATTAGCTAGATTGACAAAAAAAAAAAAAAAAAAAAAAAAAAGGAGAGAGAAGACCCAAATAACAAAAATCAGAAATGAAAATGGGGACATTACAACTGACAACACAGAAATATAAAGAATCATTACAGACTATTATAAACAACTGTATGAAAACAAATTAGCAAGACTGAACCAAGAAGAGATAGAAAACCTGAACAGACCAATAACAAGCAAGGAGATTAAAGCAGTAATTAGCAATTTTCCAACAAAAAAAAAAGTCCAGGTCCGGATGGCTTTACAGCTGAATTCTATCAAACTTTTAAAGAGGAGTTAATACCAATTCTCATGAAACTGTTCCAAACAATTGAAACAGATGCTACTCTCCCAAACTCATTCTATGAGGCCAACGTAACTCTGATACCAAAACCAGATAAAAACACAACAAAAAAAGAAAATTACAAGCCAATATCCTTGATGAACCTAGATACTAAAATCCTCAACAAAATATTAGCTATTAGAATATAGCAACATATTAAAAAAAATATATGCTATGATCAAGTGGGATTCTTCCCAGGGATGCAAGCATGGCTCATCATATGAAAGCCAACAAATGTGATACATCACATCAACAAGCTCAAGGACAAAGACCATATGATCATCTCAATAGATGCTGAAAAAGCATTTGACAAAATTCAGCATTCCTTCATGATAAAGACTCTCAACAAATTAGGTATAGAAGGAAAATATCTTAACCCAATAAAAGCCATTTATGACAAGCCCACTGCCAGTATTATTCTGAATGGGGAAAAATTGAAGGCCTTCCCCATAAGGACAGGAACAAGACAAGGATGTCCACTCTCACCACTTCTATTCAACATAGTACTGGAGGTACTAGCTACAGCAATCACACAAGAGAAAGAAATAAAATAAATCCAGATTGGATAAGGTAAAGTCAAACTTTCCCTATTTGCCAATGACATGATACTATATATAGAAAAACCTAAAGACTCTGTCAAAAAGCTCCTATAGCTGGTTAATAACTTCAGTAATGTTGCAGGATACAAAATAAATACCCCCAAATCAGTAGCATTATATACTCACATAATGAATTAACAGAAAGAGAAATAAAGTAAGCCCATTTACAATTGTCACCAAAAAATACAATACCTAGGGATGAATTTAACCAAGGAGGTGAAAGACCTCTACAATGAGAATTACAAACCAATTCTAAAAGAAATTAAAGAAGACACAAAAAGACGGAAAGATATTCCATGCTCTTAGATTGAGAGAGTTAACATTGTGAAAATGTCTATACTACCGAAAGTGATCTACAGATTCAATGCAATCCCCATCAAAATACCAAAGACATTCTTCACAGAAATGGAAAAAACAATTTCATCTTTCATATGGAAAAACTAAAGACCCCGAATAGCCAAAGCAATCCTGAGCAAACAAACAAAGCCAGAGGCATAACTCTGCCTGACTTCAAATTATACTACAAAGCTGTTGTAACCAAAACAGCGTGGTACTATTATAAAAATAGACATTCAGATCAGTGGAGTAGAATAGAGAACCCAGAAATCACTCCTCAGGCTTATAGCCATCTGATATTAGACAAAGGCAACAAAAATCTACATTGGGAGAAAGATTGCCTCTTCAACAATTAGTGCTGGGCAAACTGTATATCCATATGCAGAAGAATGAAACTGGATACACATCTCTCACCATACACTAAAATCAACTCAAAATGGCTTACAGACCTAGGTATAAGACCCCAAACTGTAAAATTACTAAGGGAAAGTATAGATGAAACACTTTAGCAGTTAGGTCTGGGAACAGGCTTTATGAACATGAGACTGAAAGTACAAGCAGCAAAAGAAAAAATAAACAAATGGGACTACATCAAACAAAAACGTTTCTGCACAGCAAAAGAAACAATCAACACAGTGAAAAGACAACCTACAGAGTGGGAGAAAATTTTTGCCAACTATGCAACCAACAAGGGACTAGTATCCAGAATATACATAGAACTCAAGCAATTATGCAGTAAAAAACTAAATGACCTGATTTAAAAAATGGGCAAAGGAGCTGAATAGACATTTTTCAAAGGAAGACATACAAATGGCCAATAGATACATGAAAAAATGTTCAACATCACTAGTCATCAGGGAAATGCAAATTAAAACCACATTGAGATAGCACCTCCCTCCAGTTAGACTGGCTATAATCAAAAAGATGGTGAATAACAAATGCTGGTGAGGGTGTGGAGAGAAGGGAACACAACTGCACTGTTGGTGGGACTGAAAATTAGTACAACCACCTTGGAAAACAATTTGGAGGTTTCTCAAATAACTACAGATAGATCTTCCATATGATCCAGCAATCCCTCTTCTGGGTATATATCCAGAGGAATGGAAATCATCATGTCGAAGAGATACATGCACTCCCGTGTTTACAATAGCCAAGATATGGAACCAACCTAAATGTCCATCAATAGATGATTGGATAAGGAAACTGGGGAATATATACACAATGGAGTACTACTCTGCCATAAAAAAAGAATGAAATACTCCCATTTGCAATGACATGGATGAACCTGGAGAAACTTATGTTGAGTGAAACAAGCAAAGCAGAGAGGGATAAATACCACATGTGCTCACTCATATATGGGTTCTAAGAGAGAAAGGAAGGCAGGAAAGAAAGACCACAGTACTGCTGTGATCCAACAGAGGGAGGGAACATTTCTAGGGCTACAAATTGGAGTTGGGGGGAGAGGGGGAAGGGAAGGGAGGATGGGGGATAATTGTGAGGGGAAAAAGGGTACAAAAGTAATTTCTGTTAATGGATATGCCCTCATTATGAATCTGGCCCTTACATCATGGACAGGAGGGGGTACAATCAGCTTTGTATCTCATGAATATTCATAATAAATAAATAAATTTTGGTACCTTTGTCAAAGATTAGTTGACCATATAAGTGTGTATGTATGTATCTTTTTCTGACTTTATTCTGTTTCATTGGTCTTTACGTCTACCCTTACAATAATATCACACTATCTTGATAGCTTACAGTAAGTCTTGAAATCAGATAATATGAATCCTCCAACTTTGCTTTTCTTTGTTAAAATTGCTTTAGCTATTTAGGTTTTTTGCTTTTCCGTATAAATTTTAGAATCAACTTATCTATTTCTACCAAAATTTAAAAAAAAAAAAAAACTTGTTGTAATTTTGATTCGATTCCATTGAATCTATAGGGAGGAATTGACATCTTAAACATATTTTTTTCTTCTGATCAAAAAACATGGTATATCTCTACCTTCATTTAGATCTTTAATTTCTGTCATCAATGTATTTGTAGTTTTTTAGCATAAAAACCTTGCACATTGTTTAGACAGCTCTTTGTACTTTGTGTTTCTTGATGTAATTGTAATTTTTTTTTAATTTCAATGTCCAGTGGTTCTTTGCTACATATAATCATTTTTTTGATAACAACCTATCAGGTACCCTAAAAACTTGCTAAATTCACTTGGACATTCTAGTAGCTTTTTTATATATTCTTTGAGATTTCTATATAGATGTTATATCATCTATAAATAAAGAGAATTTTATTTTTTTCTTTCCAATCTGTCTTTTATATATCTTTTTCTTGCCATCTCACACAGGCAAGGACCTCCAGTACAATGTTTAGTAGAAGTGGTAAGACATACGCATCAAATCAATCTACTTCTCAAAGTTTCATCAACCACCACTCCAGTTTGAACTGCCAGCTTTATCATTTGAACAGCTGAAATAGCCTTTGATTATTATCCCTTTGTTTACTCTTGTCCCCCCTTCCCCTTTAATCTCTACACATCCACTGGAATGATATTTTTAAAACATAAACCTGATTATGTCACCATTCCTTAAAATTATCCTACGGCTTCCCAAATTCTTAGGACTAAATCTCAACATTTTATTATGTACTGCAAGACTCCACCTGATTGAACTGCCAGCTTTATCATTTGAACAGCTGAAATAGCCTTTGATTATTATCCCTTTGTTTACTCTTGTCCCCCCTTCCCCTCTAATCTCTACACATCCACTGGAATGATATTTTTAAAACATAAACCTGATTATGTCACCATTCCTTAAAATTATCCTACGACTTCCCAAATTCTTAGGACTAAATCTCAACATTTTATTATGTACTGCAAGACTCCACCTGATCCTGTATCTCTGACCCTGTTCATGCCATTGTCCTGTCTGCGCTCTGGATGCTCAAGCCATCTTTTATTTCTCTCGGTATGTTGCATTTCCTCTGGCCTCTAGGCCTTTCCACAAGCTCAGTTTACTTAGTAAGGGCAATTAATAATGACTACCAAAAAATTACTGTGAGGATCAAATGGGATGATATTTTGTGAACAAACTTTATGAATTGAAAACTCTCTGCATCTGTTAAGATTAAAGAATGGGGAAAAGTGCAGTGCAGGTCAAGGTCAAGGCTTCCTATGATTCTGTATGTGAGTGACATTCTCATTCTCTAGGAAGCCTGAATAGAAACCTAAAAGTCACCCTTGACCCTTCTCCTTCCTTTTTGTCTTTCTTCTTTCCTTTTTTTCCTTCCTTCCTTTCTTTTGTTCTTTCTCTTTCTTGATTATTTTCACATTTTCAATCCTACTTTCTAAATATCTCTCAAATCCATCTCCATTTCCTCTGCTACTTCCTTATTTCACTTGTAGAATACTGTGCAGTATCTTAAATAGTATCCTTGCCTTCAGTTTTGCTCACCATCTTTTTTTCCATCAGTCACTATATTTAGCTTTCTAAAAATTGAATTTGATCAGATGTCTTCCCTTACTTAAAATCCCCAGTGTTTTTCCTTTGCTCTTTAGATAAAAACAGAATTTCTTAAAGCAATCTACAGAGCCCCTCATGATTATGTACCTGCTTTCCTCCCCAGCTCTACCTCTCGCCACATGCAGCCTGTCATCTATGTTCCACAGGGAACTATTTCATTTCCCCAGCACGTTTCCTCTCACCTTCGTGCCTCTACACACATTAGTCTCTTTGTCAGAGACATTCTTTCTTACTTTTCCTCATACTAACTCCACTTTACTTTTATGTCTTAGTTTAAATATAACTTCTCTGCAAAAAATCTTCTTTAATTATCTAATATCATGTTAAGTACAGTTTCTTCCATATCCCAAGTCACCATTTATCATAGTATTTATATTTTACTCACACTGATATGCAATTTTCTCTACTCCATTATGCTTTGCTAATTATAAAATGACTATTTCAAGGAGATAAATAACCCATCTCTTATGGACTCCTGGAAATATTTGCTCTTTTTAGAGGGAGAATATTATTAAATAAAAAAGTTAAAAGTCTTGCCTAAGAATAACTTGATTCCAACATGCCAGATATTAAAATTTATAGTACTTTATTGGAAAGAGAGTTTGTTTATGATAGATGCTGGATTTTTTAAAGTTGGACAGTGGCCATGCATCAAGAAACAAGACTGCTAATATCATTGCAGTGGTTAGGCAATCTAGCATATGTTCAGCAATAAATTATGTGAAGCATCAGATTCAATATAAGCTACATATTAGCCATTTACAATGAGGAACAAATCCATGACTACAGTGTAAGACAGTGTTATCAATTATGGTAGCAGCAACATTACACAGGGCTCATCCTTTTGGTTTAGCAGCATCCTACCACCTGGGAGAAATATATAAACAGAATGCCATGTTAACATTGACTCCTACACAAGAGATAGATATATATTCAGAGGAACTTGAAGTTAAGGTCTCTTTTGCATAGCACATGTTCAAATTAACCTTACAATCTCAGGTTTAGAGAGAACTGAAAAGCCATCACATTCACCACTTCAAGGCCCACAGGCCCAGGGGAAGCATGCAAATGCTCAAGCAGGGCCGTGTGAGGAATAGCACATCATGTGCTCTGACTCAAGGGGACAGCTGCTACTCAGAATTTACGTATGCCTGCTCACTGTTACCATATCAGCTAATTTCTGTTTGTTTGTTTAGAAATTTAAAGATTTTTAATGCTTGCAATTAATTCGATTTTTTAAAGAAAACATTTTGCAGACTAACACTATAGGGGTAAAGAAAATTGGCATAATGTGCAAGAGCATGAGTATTGCAAACTTGTGCAAGTTACTTAACTTAGCTATATGACTCAGTTTATTTTTAAAATGAACATAATAATAGGACCCACCTCAAAGGGTTGGAACAGTGGTTGACCACAGGAAGCAATCAATAAATGTTGGCTACTGTCATTATCTTTAGGCCACCATTGAGTGCTTCCTATGGGCCAGGAACTGTGCTAAACTAAGAGGAAAACAAAGATGAATTGGGCATTGCTCAGGCCCTCAAACTACTATAGTGCACAGGGGGAGTGAGAAAAGTACACTTAGCAGAGCAAGTCCCAACTAGAGAGAAGCACAAAGGGCTAAAGATGCTCTCTGGAGGGGCATCCTGCCCAGAATGGAGGTGAGAAAAGGATATCACAGAAGGATTCTTAGAGCAGATGATACCTGGACTGCATCTTAAAAAGATCACTGCTAATAAAATAGTTAAACAGTGGGGAGGTGGAGAAGGTGTTCCAGCAGAATTCTCAAAATCCAGAGGCATGAGAAATCCACAAATAATTTAGCAGAGATGTATCAGAGAATACAAGGGCAACAGTCACAAGACGCATGCCATAAAAGTAAAACTGGAGCCAGGTGGTGAAGGTCTTTGTGCAAGTCAGGGCTCTCCAGAGAAATAAAACCAAAATATATAGAAATATAAGAGGGGATTTATTATGGAAATTGGCACACATGATTATGAAGGCCAAGAGCTTCCACTGTATGATGTCTGCAAACTGGAGAACCAGGAAAGCTGGTAATGTAATTCAGTCTGAGTCCAAAGGCCTGAGAACCAGGAGGGCCACTGGTGTTCAGTTCTGGAGTCTGAAGGCCCAGCAACCTGGAGTTCTGACGTGTGAGGGCAGGAGAAGATGGACATCCCAGCTCTAGAAGAGAGAGCTAATTTGCCCTTCCTCTACCTTTTCGTTCTATCAGGGCCCTCCAGGGATTGTATGATGCCAACTGACATTGGTGAGAGTGTTTCTTCTCTACTCAGTCTACTGATTCAAATGCTAATCTCTTCCAGAAACAATCTCACAGACGCACCCAGAAATAATATTTTACCAGCTATCTGGGTATCCCTTAATCTAGTCATGCTGACACTAAATTAACCATCACAAGCCTCGTGTGTGTCAACAATGGAAGTCACTGCAGGACTTTAAGAAGGGCTATAGCACAACTGTGTTATTCTTTTAGAATCTCCCTCTTGTTACAAAGCAAAGGACAGATTGGAAGGGTTCAAAACCAGAGGCAGGGACACCACTTCTAAAAGAAATGTCTGAGACTTTAAATGGAGGAGTGGCTTAAGAAGAGAAAGAAAAGGTTTGTGAATGTTTTAATACGATTTCCCAGTGGATTGAGGTGGAAGCGCAGGTAGAGAGAGGAGTTGAGGGTGACTTCCAGGCTTCTAGCTTAGCCAGCAGGATGATGATGGGTACAGGAAAAGGAGCAGATTTGTGAAATAAACGATGAGAGTACGAGGAGAAGGTACCAAGGTGTGAAGCCAAATGAGACAAGAGCCAGGCATGAGGAAAAAGGAGCTGGTACGACCTGGCAAACAAGAACTGCCCTGGATACATTTCAGAGAAAGAAATCACCTGCTTCCTACATTTTATTTTTCCCCTGGACTTGTCTCTTCTGATATATCATGAGAAACTAAAAAATTCTGGGATGAATTAATCTGTCAATATTCATGTTATCTAATCCCATTCCCTTATAAACAGATGCCCAATCTTATGGATCATTTTCAGATTATACTTTGGGGCCAAAGAAGAGAGAGCCTCTTGTTTTCCTTTTGTTTTCCTGTGTGATGCCAGCTGGCTTACAGGGAGATTCAACTGGTGTCCTGGGATTTCTTACTGCCAATTTCTAAGTCTGGGAAGTGGCAGCAAATTAAGAACATTTACCAATTTATTCTAGCCAGATTTTGATGAGACTTTATATTGAGACTTCAGGGCAGAGTTACAAAATGGAAGTCCAGGAGCCAAATAGGGCTTGCAGACTATTTTTGGTCTCACATATGGTTTTTAAAAATACAAAGTATATTTAGAGACACAGTTATTCCATAGGTCTTGTATTCATAGCCATTTGAGTTTGCTGCTGCTCCTTAAATAGTAGATGATTACATTCTCCTTTAAGTATGACTGGGATCCTAAAGCATCCTGAATATAATAACCTCAGAGAGTGTAAGCACCCTGATGATGTGGACTGTGCTTTGATGAGTGGTAGGAAAACAGGAGTGAGCTAAAGTTGTGAACTCCCATGTTTGTTGTGCTAATCCTTATCAGTTTATCACTGAAAGGAGACAACCAATCACTACACAGATCACTGGAAAGATCAAATCGGTCCAATAGATGGTGATATTTCTATGAATATAGCTGATATTAACATTGTGATACTTCATTATACTGACAAAGATTGCAATGAGAACAGACAATGGTGCAAATTAATCTATTCTTCTGACAGCATGTAATGAGAATGGGATGTGGTTTAAAAAATTAAGCCTTTCTTAGCACAGTCTCAAGATTACAATCTCATGGTCTCTCAGATGCTGTATACTCTGGTGATCCATCACTGAAAAGTGTCAGTTTAACAAAGAATGTGTCTTGCTGGGATGGTAGAACACACTGCTTTGTCTCACCACAGTCCTGCCCATTAAAAACAATGAAGTTGAATCAATTGTGTTTTGAGAACAGACATACACACAGTCGCAACTGAAAAAAAAAAAATTCTGACAATTTTATCCTAGTCAAAACCTACTAACAAAATATAGTACTTTATTGCTTTTATCTCTCTTTTTAATATTAATGCCTAGGTTTAATTTTATAGAACAGAAAACAGTGAGAAGTTACTTTAGGACTTCAGAATCTATTACCAATTTATCCATAAGCAGGGTGCACATAATTAAGTTCATCATGGAAAGGTGCATGGTCATCCTTTCAACAATGGCTGTATTGCATTGTGAGCTGGGCCAGATGACAGATGAGAGAGGTAGTAGCCTTGAAATTTGCAGTAACTCAGTGTAACATTTCACTTGGCTTTCATACCCAAAGAAAACCTGGGAAAGACCTAAGATTTTTGGTGTTCTAAACAGAACAGAAAACATACAATAATGTTTTTGATATCTAGTTCTCTAGGTTCAGACTAAAAGGGATCAGTAAGGCCCTTAGATCTGTAGATGATAATAATTACAGCAGGACCTAAGATTTTTGGTGTTCTAAACAGAACAGAAAACATACAATAATGTTTTTGATATCTAGTTCTCCAGGTTCAGACTAAAAGGGATCAGTAAGGCCCTTAGATCTGTAGATGATAATAATTACAGCAGTAACAACACGACTAACACTTATCTAGAGCCAGCAGTGTGCCAGGTGCTCTATGCATATTATCTCATTTAGTCCTAGTAACAACCTGCAGTTTAGATTCTATTAGGATAAGACATATACGCAATGTCACATACTAGTACGAGGTGTAAAGACTTAAATGCCCGGCTCCCTGTCTCCAAAGCCCGTGTTCATCACCATTACACTGTGTACTCCCTGCTTCATCTTACATTTAACAAAATTAATACTTACAGAGGCAAATTGGCTTAATTAGGATCTCCCAGAGAGTTTACAGCAAAGCCAGACTGGAAATTAGGCCTTGAAATTCCCTTGTTATGGGTATTTCTCAATATGTTGTACTGCTTCAATTTATTGAAGTCCCCCTCCCCAAATGTTTTGAATAAAAGATAATATTATTGACTAATTTTAACACCAGATCTCAATAATTTACCTGATTATGTTGTAATTTAATATAAGCATTATATTCATCTTATAATGTTTCTTGATCAGTAGGCATTGTGCTATATTCTAAAAACATAATAGTAAGATAATCATTGGCACTGATCCACCAACTTTATTTATTAATTCAGTAAATGTGTACTGAGTCCTATGTACCAGAATCTATAGTATTTACCAGTCAAATAATATTTTGAGCTCCATCATTTATTGATTCATATAATGCATGTTTTTAGACTACTTATTAATTGCAAGTTACTGTGCTAGGCATAGGAAATACGATGATAAAAAGACATAGTCCCAGACCTCAAAGAGTTTATGATCTATATGCAGAGGCAAGCAAGTAAATAGGCAATTAAGTATATTATAACACATGCTATGACAGTATAGGGTGTTATGGGAGTAGATAAAAAGGGCACCCAGCGTGAGTCAATCTAAGCTAAAAGACAGTGGATGCTACGAGGGAAAAGAAAGTAGGAAGATCATTCTAGGCAAAAGGAATCATATTTCAGAATTTACAATTGAACTATAAGAAGTAGTGAAAAATAATCATTCATTTCTTTATTTATTATTCATTCACTTACCAAGTTTTATTGAAAAGAATAACACTAGATTTTTTTCCTCAGCCTATTATCACTTACCTAGAATATTCAATACATTTTGACTTATGAATAAATGAATGACAGTTATCACATACTGTACTGAACGCCTGTTCTGCAGCTCACTGGTCTATCTCTTTTGAGAGATAACACCGACAATATCCATTTCTATCTTTTCTTTTCTTGATAAAGTATTGATAAGCAATGAAGAACTTGAATCCACAAATTGACACCAAGGTTGTATGCACCCTTGAGGCTGACTCACAAAATTGCATTTAACTCAAGTCTCATTATTTAAGATAATGGGAGTGGGAGAACACTAGAATTGTGCTGTCCAATATGGAAACCACTAACCATGCTTATTTAAATTTAAATTTATACTAAGTATAAATTTATATTTATATATTAATATATTATGTAAAATATATTAAATATATTTATATTTATATTGACATTAAACAAATTAAAAATTCAGTTCCTTGGTCACAGTAGCCACATTTTAAGTGCTCCATAGCCTTATGCTACCATATTCAACAGTACAGAGGAATATTTTCATAATTACAGAAAGTTCTATTAGACAGTTCTACTCTAGAATCTAGATTATAAATTTTACTAAACTATTGATAATTATCTCAGGATGGTGTTGGAAAATAATTGCTCAATAAAAAGTTATCGATATTTTAAAATTTAGCCTTATACTCTTTTAATGGTAAAGTTTCATTGGTGAAAGTAGAAATCAACATTTACATAAGTCACTGAACATGTTTTCGTAGCAATCAAGATAAAAATTTGATTAATGGGCTGATAGTCTCCTTCCTGAATCTGTACTACCAGAAAATTTCCTATCTGTTACTACAGCACGGCCACTTAGGCAAGACTGACAAAATAATCTCAAAGGTGACAAAGTTGAATTCTGTGGCACCTCATGTTGCATTGCCCACCTTCTGGCAGAGGTGCTAATGAGTAGTATCACTGCCAAGAGCGTGTAAAGCAAAGGGGAGAAGGAGATGCTAAGGCTTTACAGAATGTACTTTGAATAATGAAGAATTAAATATCATTCATCTTAAATTAATTTTCCACACACAGTGCCAAGAAGCAAACAAGTAACTCTATACATCTGATATCAGTATCTAAAAACAGAATGTACTTTGAATAATGAAGAATTAAATATCATTCATCTTAAATTGATCTTCCACACACAGTGCCAAGAAGCAAACAAGTAACTCTATACATCTGATATCAGTATCTAAAAGAGTTCCAAAGGAGGATGACTGACACCTGCATCTGAGTTTAACTAATATGAATAGGCTCTCCCCACCCATCAGGATATGTATAATTAATTTTAAATGTGTTCACTACACTGGTTTGTGTGCTGATAGCTGCACCACCTCAACAATATTCAAATGTTCATAAGGTAAAAAAATAGAGTACAATTAGAAGATCACTGATCATTAAGCATCAGTTTATTAGTTTGCTTATTGATTTGACTCATTTCAGAAAGAATTAAAAATAGCAGAGAGTAATCAATGAAAGGAATCTAACATGGCTAAATTTTTGTGACACAGAAGACACATTTGATAAGTAAAACACAATTTAAACAAGTGAGTGTATATATTTACCTCTCAAATTAGTAAAATCTTTTATAAAAGACCCCTTAATTCTGTTGCAGATATAAGATGACCCTTTCACACATTTTCTATTGAAAGTATAATTTAGTACAACTGTTAGGAAAATAGTGTATCAGTATATATAAAAGTCTTTAAAGTATATGCCCTTTGACATATTATTCTTACCCCTCAAATATCGCAAATGAATAATCTATGAAATAGGAAAACTTATATGGATAAATGTATTCTTCGAAATGTTTACACCAAAATTTAGTGCATCCTAAAAATGGGAAATGATTAAGTTAATCACACTAAATTCAGAGTCATTAAAAATATATTAAAATAGAGTTTTAATAACATGGGGAAATGTTTAACTGCTTAAATTAATGCTTTCATTTAGGGGAAAAAAGAATTACATAACATATATAAACATAAGCTCAATGATATAAAGACTATATAAGAAATACTCATAATATTTTAACAATGGTTCCCTCTGAAGTATAACTTAATTTTCTAATTCTCTTAATTTTCTAAACTTCTAGAAAGAACAAGTGTTAATTTTACAATTGGCAAAATTAGGTAGTAATTCATAAAGCAAAATATTAAGTTACATTGCATATAATTTCATTAGATCTACTGGAAAAAAATGGATGCACAGAATTTAAGGAGAGCAAATTCTAGTAGGAGAGAAGTAGTGGTAGTGGGTTATATCTCAAAAGTCATTAAGATATGGACAGATGCTTACACCACAGTCTAGAAAACAGGAAGCAGCAATGTCTTGGAACTTAATCCTCCCACTGATGCAGAGCAATTTTTCTGAGGAATAAATAGAGCATCATGTGTTGTTTACAAAGTGTTTTCATTGTAATGTGCTGAAAAGAGCATGAACTCTAGAACAAAAGGCTACACCAACTATTAGTTACATATAAAATGTTTATAAATTAAAAACTAGGTACACATACATACACACACACACACACCAATACCTTCCTTGCATGGTTGTTGCAAGGATTGAAGCATTTATGTAAGTATCTACCAAAATGCCTGATACTAAATGTGTTCAATAAAAATAGCTATAAACTTGGTCTCTAAGGGGGCGTAAAAATCATTGGTTGTGGAACAAAAAAATATTTAGCGATCAGAATTTTACAATGAAGTCCCAAGAATCACAAATACAGTGATGCAGAATTTTAGGTGAGCAATATTCAGAAGTCCATGCAGGCAGGCCACACTAGAGAATTCAATCAATGAACAATAGCTAAAATAATGGATTTGAAGTGGCTAACACAGTTTAACAGATAATAACTACTTTATTAACATTAAAAATTAAATTTCCAACATCCTTGTAAACTGTAATAGGATTTAAGTTTTTAAAAAATCTATTTTGCCCAAGTGATACAGGTGTTTTCAGAAATGCAAAGTTCAGTGGTATCCTATGTCTTGCTATACAAAATATAAATTCTTTATGCTGGGATTGAAGACGTACAGTCTGGTCCAATCTGCCTTTCAATCTTTACTTCCTATAACATCATGTACATACCCTGTACTTCAGACACACTAAACTATTGCTCCTTCATGCTCCTTTGTATGTTCCATTACTCCATTAATTCCCTCTGCTGACTATTTGTTGAATCAACAACCAAATAGATGAACAATTATAAAAATAAACTTAGAATATAAAATTATCCACTATTTTTGTTTAAATCATTGGGGGGGGAAGTCTAGGGTCTCTTTGAATCTCTGCATCTCTGCTGATGTTGCACAGATTGATTGTTGACAAAAAAAATTTTTGTCTGTTCATGTGTTTCTTGAAATAAATATGTGAATATCAGAACTGACATGACCTTTGGGTTTGCAGCGGCCGCGGCAGCAGACATGGCTTACCATCACATCAGACCTCCCATCGGCTATTCCATTCCCAAACCCATATCATCTCTGCTGATGCGAGGGTGGAATGCATGTCCTGAAGTGAGTAATTTTTACTTCCTCTTAGAAAATGTGTTATGGTCAAAATCTGTCACAAATAGTGTGACTCCGAAGACTTCTTCCAATGTGTATTTTAAGACTGTCAAGGCGGGAAGACTAATTTGCCTTCTGCTCTTTAGTCTCTAATTGCCTCAAGAAGTCTGAGTATCTCATATTTCTTTGGGGCTGCTCTCTGATTTTGAAATGTTTTTCACAACTGATTAGTAAAAGAGAGACCAGGATATGACAGATGACTCACAGTCTCATCTCAGCTGCAATTTTATTAACTACACTTGAGCCACACTTTGTCATTTTCTGAAGAAAAAAATTTGGCACAAGATGGATTTATGTTGGCTTTTAACCATGAGGCAGGCCTTCAGGAAAAGCCCACAGTGCCAGGGGTCCTAGTCTTTCTCTTACTCTCTATGACTGTCTGATAATGTGGTTAACAGCAAGGACTTAGAGTTCAAATGGTGGAAACAATGTTATGGAAGGAATAAATAAAGTAGGATATATAAACAGTGAAAGAAAAATTTAAATACAGTCATAGATCTAACAGAGTAGGGGGGAAACAGTCATACAATACAAGGATGAAATCTCAGACCATGTGTTTTCAAGAAAGGATTCTTCTTAATTTTGCTAGACATTGATGTCCACTTTGTTCACACAGACTAACAGAGGAGATTCCACAACTTCTCTTCTTGTAACACAGTTCAGTCCAGTGTCTAAGAATCCATCTGCTAGCATATTTTGTTGTGCATTGAAATCCTCGTGTCCTGATGACAGTCCATTGATTCTTCTGCTCTAAGTGGAGGGTATTAGTTTGCGTTCTTTCTCCCGGAGATCCTCATATATAAAAGCCTAACTGCTTCTGTTTGTCCAGTCCAAACCATTTTAGTTACTGTTGTCCTTTTCTTACACAGCCTCATTTGTGATCCTTCCTAGCCAGTTTATCTATCTTCAACAAGACAGCAGAAAGTGTGGCTATTATTTCTTATATCTCACCAAAGGAGAAACAGAATAAGTCCCAGTCCAGATGTTTGGAAGAAGAAAGCAAATTTCTCATTCTTTTTCTAAAGGCAAAACCCAAACCAAGTCATTAGCCAATCCCACCTGTACACATAGAAACTCTTACAAAGAAAAATGAAAATTCTTATGGGATATGGATTGAGTATCTCAGAAGATAACCTCTTGATCATTCAATCTGATATATTTTGTTTAAAATCTTCTTTCACTACCAGAATGTTAGCTCCATAAAAACAGGGATTTTTTTATTTGTTTGTTCTGCTCTGTTTGCTGCTATAATACCAGAACCTAAAACCATGCCTAGTAGATGCTCAAAAATATTTGTGGAGTAAATGAATGAATACCACTATTGCTTGTCAGTGCCTCCAATCCTTTCTAGACTTTAACATCCAGAAAATTTTGTCTGGAATACTATGTGACTTAAAATCTTTTGGGAAAATCTTTCCTTGTCTTTCAATATGAACCTCAGACAAATTCTCTGAGAATAAGTATGTCAAGCACCTAATGCAGAAATTCCTTCTCTCTGTGGGATGCGACCTGGGCCAGTGTTTAACATAAAATAACACTTGAGGGAATCCCTTTGCTTTTATTAACTGACTCTTCATGATTAAAGATAAAGAACATGTGGAAGTTTTAATTTATACACAAAAGCAAGCCACTGACAGGTTTGAAGAGCATTTTTGGAGTAGAATGGGTGCCTCAAACAAAGGGTTGGGAAATGAGAAAGGGAAACTAAAATAGGGGCAAAGCAGGGCACTATTAAAGAGGAAAAAAAATACAAAGAGGTCAAAAATCGGTTGCTTAGTGGAAAAGTTTTACTGCAGAACTGAAGTTTATCAGCCAAAAGTCCTAGGTCTGGTGATGAGATTCAGGGAGGAAGATGGAAAAAAATATATATTAGGAAAGCAGACTCTCCAACTGGCCAGAAATCTCCAGGCTTATCAGTATAGCTGCGCCCCTACTTGGCTTTGGTGTACTAATTATGAACTTGAGCTATCTCTGTATGTGGCATTAGTTGCCATTGCCCAGTAAGGTCTTCACCATGTCAATTGGCTGAGTGATGAGGAAAAAGGGAACAATTGGCTAATTTTCATTCTTTTCTTCAACAATTATTTATTGAGTTCCTGCTGTATACTGCCCAGAGATAGGGGCTGGGGATTTGATGTCCATGTGGTCTCAATGGAGCTTAAAGCCTAGTAGTCATATGGAGACTAATTGAATAAACACTTTAATTATTCTATAGTTACACTTCAGGATTAAGGAAGACAGCATTCTATGAGAATGCATACTAAATGAGAATTTGCAAGTTGGGGGACAAAGAGATAGTGTAGGTTAATGAAGCCTTCCCAGAAAAAGTGGGACTAAAGCTGAGATCGTAAGCATAGATACCAGTTTGCTGAATTGAAGGGCTGGTGTGAGAGAAAAACAGTCCAAGCTAAGAGAACATGTGCAAAATCACTGGGAGAAAAGACACGAGGGAGAGACTTATCAGTCCTTGGAACATTGTAGTTACTGAGGGTTTAAATTTCTATACCAGCCATCATTTGAAGCAAGTTCATCTTCAGATCCAAGACACTCACATCACGCTATCCTGTCTTTACTTTCTAGATTATCAGCTTCATTAATTTTTTCTTTCTTTCATGTACATCTTTACATCACTCCTTAAATTTTTTTTTTTTTTTGTCTTTTGTCTTTTTCCGTGTCCGGCAACGGATCGCAACCCTCAGTGTTGCCCCCGTACTGGACCGGGGACCGGCAACGGGATCGCAACCCTCGGTGTTGCTCCCGCGCCTCGCTCAGCCAGTGAGCGGGAACCGGTCTGTATGTGGGATCCGAACCCTCGGGCGGGAGCGCCGCCGCGCTTCCCAAGCAGCGCACTATCCAGTGCGCCACCGGGCCGGCCCGTCACTCCTTAAATTTGAAGTGCAATATTTTCTCCCACGTGTGTCTTCTTAGTCGAGATTTATTAAGATAGATAGATGACAGTCAGAACACCAAACTACTAGAGATGGGAGAAGGTTATTAGAAAACAGTGAGAAGTTAAAAAAAAGTCCTGATAGTTAGATGGTATCAGATTTTGGAAAGTCTTGGAAACCAGAATAGGGAATTTGGATATGAAATTATAGACAATTATGTTTTTGTCTCTAAAGCAGTGAAATGATATTTTTAAAAAGTAATTTTTGGAAAATTCATTTGAGTTCGACATGGTTTATTCACTTACACAAAACATTGCATATAGTTCCTATAGTGAGACAAGCACTTAATTATCTTCTAGTGTTCATTGGAATAGCTAAGCATTTTTTCTTAACATGTGGGCTGGCTGCCAACCACGACTCTAGGTTACTCTGAATTGTTTGCTAAAACAAAGATTTTGGGGCCCTAATCCTAAATCAACTGAATGAAAATCTCTGGGATGCAGCCTGAGACTATGCATTTTAACAAGCACCCCAGGTGATTTGTGCCCCATAAAGATGGAGAGCTAGTGGGTTGAAACTGAAGCAAAAGACACTAAGTCTGGGCAGCCGGCTGGTCTGCTGTTACAGTAATCCAATTGATTACAACACAGACTACAATGGTTACCATGGGGATTCAAGGGCAAAGGTAAACCTGAGGACTATTTCAAAGGAAACATCATACGGAGGTAAAAGACTGGATTTCAGAAATGGAAGAGAGGAAAGAGTCCAGCAGAACTGTCATTGCTGCCTTCTGAGAGTCAGCTAGTGACCAAGAGTACTTGTCAGGCCCTTAGATATCAGGGATAATGTTGGCAGTGAGTGGAGAGAGAACAAAGCTAAGGGCTCTGCAAGTGAGGTGACAGTGCTTTAAAAAAATAGGAAAAGGAAAAGGAAAGATAGCTACTGAGAAGAAAGTAACGTGGTCTACAAAGCTGACAGAGCTGTCAATTAGAACAGAGTAAACTTATCATGCAAGCAGTTGGCATAGGTGCTCTTCTCACCTTAAAGGTGCTTAACAACATGAAGTGGGATCAGGGGAGGCAAACAGACGGTGTAGGAATTAAGCTCAAACAGAGAGGCCAGACAAAAATAGAGCGGGCAGGAGTTGGACTTAAAACAGTATTGAATGTTGGTGAGAAAAGAGAAAGAAGAGAGGTAATAAGGTTAGGGACTTTCAAAATAAGAAAGTTATTTGCGGACAATTCTGGATAGGAAGGGAAGCAGAAGATAGGTGGGGCATGTAGGCAATATTTGCATTGTTGTAATAATCTTTTAACCTTTATAATAACACCAAATGTAGATATAAAGATACAGAGACCTAGACAGATACAGAGATAGAAGAAGAGAAAGTTTGTTTCCTTTTTAACCTTTTTTCCCCCACTAAGAAATGTAAAATATTATATTCCATACTATAAAGGTATGCTTTAACCATTTTACTGGGGTAACAACAATAAAATTATTTGTGTATGCCTACATTTTTCAAATAAGTGTGGCTTCGAATGAAAGATCTGTATTCTGCTCTTGCTTTAAAATCTAATATTTATAAGCACATTTAATTCCTATGCACAAGGAGGAATACTCACACCAAACAATAGAGGCATGCTAAACTCAAGAGATCAAACCTTGAAAGCTACATGGTAATGGGTTATTCAGTTTTCAAAATCTTAAATTAATAACAATTGGCAATAAAGCTCATTAAAATTCCTTTTGTTCAGGATCCACTGTGTTGATCTTGAAGCCGTTTGTTCCTAAAATGACTGAAGCTGAGATCTCCACCTAGTGGATTTATAGGATTTTGCAGCTTTTACAGAAACAGCCTACTGTCCCTGGAAATCCTTTATTTTTTTTCCCTTAGAGAAATAACAGGTTTTAAAGACTTCTACTTGTTTGTTCCTAAAATGACTGAAGCTGAGATCTCCACCTAGTGGATTTATAGGATTTTGCAGCTTTTACAGAAACAGCCTACTATCCCTGGAAATCCTTTATTTTTTTTCCCTTAGAGAAATAACAGGTTTTAAAGACTTCTACTTAAGATCAAGGATAATTGTCAACAGAACAGTTGCAAATGGATGAAATATACCAATATGCATATCAGCTAGACTATAGTTAACAAACAAAACTGAACTTTTATTTTCATACCATAATTAGGAAAACAGATCAGGCACAAATATGAATATATAATCATCTGTGTAGAAAGCGATACTGCAATACCACTAATTGAAATGTGTATAATAATTTCCATAAAATAAACATCAAATGTAAATTGGCTCAAATACTTTTTCCTTATTTAAACTTTCATTTGTTGGAGGCTTTTCTTTTCTTTTTTAATGTTTGGTTGCTTTTCCAGGGCTAGGCAAAACATTTCTTTCCCATTTTCCAATTCCTTAGAGAAGCATATTCAGTTCGTTGCCTCAAACATATCTTGTGGATCCATCTTTGATTTTTGTATTAAATTCAACTGTGCACTTTTATGTCATTGATAACAAAAAGTAACTGAAAATTTGTCCCTCCAAAACAATGCAGCCAAAATGCATGCGAAGGCTGGGGTGTGTTTGTGTGTCCTTTTGAAGAAAGTTAACGTAGAAAATGATTAGTATTTGAGTTCTTTTTTTCACTTTGTTCTGCTTCTAAAGGTGATGTATTAGCATATTCTGCAGATGGTAGATAAAGTACGGGTTTTGGAGCAGAGTTTCCAGCTTCATTTTTTTCTGCTGAGAAATAGTGGCACCTCATTTTTCTGCCTGAAAACTGTCTTTTAATTCTGGTAAGAGAGAAGACACTCCATGTGTCTCCATTGTCAATGAACCTTCTTTATGTACACAGTAACCTTCATCCGGTTGAATATTTTGAAATTCTCTCGAACCATGCATATTACTGTTAATTTGAAGATCTCTTTCACTAGGAAGCATTCTGTGTCTGGCTCCATGGAAACTTGTGATACTCAAATCTTTAGCTATAATGGTCTCAATGGAGCTTGGATCATATATATGTTTTTCACTTTTTCCATTTTCCCAAATTTGCTGCCTTTCTTTTATGGTGCCTTTTAAGGTCATTTGTGTGGTCCGAATTAGCATACTAGAATTTGTCTTGCTTTCCTCAAGTGTATTTTTCTCTTCTTTCCCTACTATTTTTATCTCTAGAGCTTCAGTGCTGTCATCTCTGGGCAATCCATTTGTGCTGTCAATTCCTTTCTCACTACTGTTGGTTAGATGCCAAATGGCTTGACTACTAAGAGGAAAAGTACCAATATCCTTGGGAAGCTCTGTTCTATTTTGGTATGGAATAGAATTTGTTTTCATAAATGGTAGATTGTTCTTGGATTTTGTCTGGGGAATGAGAGAGGAATCGTAAGTTTCTGTTTTAGAAAGATTTTTTTCTACATCATTTCCTTCCTTATCCATATTAGAAATTTCCACAGTTTGATGTGATATTTTTGGTTTTGTCATTAATGTTTTTTCTTCATTTCCAGGTTGTTCACAACTTGAGTTTTGCTCTTCTTTTTGCAAAGCTTAATTTTGATCTAAAGTGTATTCCTTTTTGTAGGTGTCTGTCTTATAGGCATCTAGAGGTTGCATTTGATTCCTTGGGGACAAAGAAAACCGGTTTAGCTCATTGGTCTTTGGTGTGTTCTGCCCCATATGCTCAGTGGACTCTGTTGCCCCTTGGTCAGTAGCCCCCCTGGAATGTTGGGATGGTAAAACATCATTTCTCACACTTTCCGAAGTAGCCGGTAAATAACTAGGAATTTCTAATTTGAGCTGACTCGCACCTTCCACTGGCTCAGTTGAAGATTGAGAGTGTGAATGCCTGTGCCCAGCATCAAGGGGTGTAGGCTGAGGCA
>NW_007728186.1:224461-226358 GCF_000696425.1 Galeopterus variegatus | reverse complement strand
GTTTTTTCTTCATTTCCAGGTTGTTCACAACTTGAGTTTTGCTCTTCTTTTTGCAAAGCTTGATTTCGATCTAAAGTGTATTCCTTTTTGTAGATGTCCGTCTTATAGGCATCTAGAGGTTGCATTTGATTCCTTGGGGACAAAGAAAACAGGTTTAGCTCATCGGTCTTTGGTGTGTTCTGCCCCATATGCTCAGTGGACTCTGTTGCCCCTTGGTCAGTAGCCCCCCTGGAATGTTGGGATGGTAAAACATCATTTCTCACACTTTCCCAAGTAGCTGGTAAATAACTAGGAATTTCTAATTTGAGCTGACTCGCACCTTCCACTGGTTCAGTTGAAGATTGAGAGTGTGAATGCCTGTGCCCAGCATCAAGGGGTGTAGGCTGAGGCAGTGTTGACAGGTTTCCATCAGGAACATGACCAGCTGGGGGACAGCTGCCTTCTACAGAGCTCTGGCTCACTCTAGACAAGTTGTTAGCACTGACCAAAGGGATACATTTAGCGTTTCTTTTGTAGTACGAGGTCTGCTTTGGGACATGTTTGAGAGGCAGCCTCTTTGAAGTGAGTCTACCATAGTTTCTCTCTTGCTGTTGAGGAAAATCTGCAGAAGACACAAGATTTATTTTGCCATTTTTCTCAGAACTTTTGGATAATTTCTTAGGTGATAACAATACTTGTTTGTGTTTCTTTGGGAGTTCCAGCAAGGATTTTTCTGGATGGACTCTAACTTTTCTAAAAGGATGTAAATTTAATTTTATCTTTAAATTTTGTCTTTTAATTTTCCCTTTGAAGTCAGATTGATTGGTTCTCCTTTTTTTCAGAATCTGTGAATCAGTAAGCCATTTTCTTCCTTTGTTTCTCTCCCCACGGTTGCTACATTTTTTGAGATCCAACTTAGTCAGGTGGTTACTTTGATTTTCCTGCTGTTTCCAGTGGGTTGATATTTTAGGTGACATCATGAAACTATTTTTTTCTACTGAATCAGGATCGTGGAAACTAACCCTCTTTGGGGAATATGTTTTTTTGATTTGTGTTGATAACCCCAATAAATCTATGCTGTCCTTGCTCATAAGGAATTTTTCTATTGCACTATTAATTTGGATTTGCTCTTTCTGGGGCTTTGAATGCTCTCTATGATTTCGCTTCTTTTCTTTCACATAATCTTGAAATTGATCACAGGGCACATATTTACAGATAAGAGAATTGCTTGGCTGAAAATAACTAGGCCTGCTCCGTTTTAACAGTTCACAAGGATCATCATATTTTGATCGATGATTTTGTAAGATCTTTTGTACATAGTGTTCCTCAGGCTCACAAGGTTTGGGTGATGAGCTTGTAATAAAATGTCTCTGCCTGTAAGGTTGTAAGCCATTGTCTTCTTTTTCTATTGGAGGCTGCCATGATTCATTTGTTAAATGCTTTTCAAGACTCTCTCTTGCCAAGGCTGAAGCGGATGTTGCATATCGTCTTCTAAATGTGTCACTGCTGATATCTGCTAAACAATAAATGCAGGAATTTAGCACTGGGCAGAATTTTATTACCCGAGCCAAACAGATGCTTGGAAACCTTATGAAAAGTGCAAAAATGACTCCTCTGATTATGGCAGTATTTGAATATTTACTAATTTTTAACCAAACCCACAAACATTAGGCAGTTTGATGTTTGCAGTGACACTCTGTGACTACATTTCAGTCCATTGCAATACTAAATTAAAAGTGGTGGAATTAGAAATTTAAATATTATTCACAGTTGTATGTTTTTAGATTAGTTGTTGGTTTAATTATCAATAATATCTAAATCCCTTTCAAATGGTCTTAGTAATTTTTTCCTTCATTCATTTCTCATTTGGAATTCAAATACTGGGAAGAACATGGGTAAAATATTGAGTAATGTTCAG
>NW_007728186.1:222208-223943 GCF_000696425.1 Galeopterus variegatus | reverse complement strand
AACATTAGGCAGTTTGATGTTTGCAGTGACACTCTGTGACTACATTTCAGTCCATTGCAATGATAAATTAAAAGTGGTGGAATTAGAAATTTAAATATTATTCACAGTTGTACGTTTTTAGATTAGTTGTTGGTTTAATTATCAATAATATCTAAATCCCTTTCAAATGGTCATAGTAATTTTTTCCTTCATTTATTTCTCATTTGGAATTCAAATACTGGGAAGAACATGGGTAAAATATTGAGTAATGTTCAGGTTTCAAACAGAGAATAATCTAGACAACAAAAGGGAAATTATTTGTGATACTTCTGGCTCAGTGAAAGCAGATACCATATCTGTTTATTTCCCATAACTCAATAAAATGTTCATTAAATATTTATTAAATGAATAAATATTCATGAATATGGCCTGGTTTGTGTTGTAGCAATCTCCGCCTGAGACTCTTAAATGGTATGGGTTGATAGAACATTAAAGATATATGTTAAATATTAAGGACAAAAATAATAGTAATACCATTAATTGAGTACATACTTTGAGCTAGTCATTATGCTAGCCATTGTAATTCACTCTCACTTAATATTCACAAGAGACATTATCCATTGGACAAGTTATCCTATTATCTTATAAATTTTACAGATAAAGAAACAAGTTTACAGAGGTTGACTATTTTCCCCCAGTCACATATCAGCTAAGTGATGTGGCCAGGACTTGAATTCATGTCTGTCTGACATTAAAACCTGTCCTCTTAAACACAATGCTTATTAAGCTTAAAATTGCTTTTTATCAGTATACTTTCTCTTGTTTTGTAAAACTGTTTGTTTTATCCAGAGAAAGAAAAAAGTATTCCTACTTGGTAAGAAAAAGGAAGAGGTATACTAAGCCCCAGACTAGCATCTAATTCTAAGCTAAGATCTGCCATCAACTTCATGGGTGACCTTAAGAAAGCTACTCTCTGGGTGTTAGGAAGCTGTATTAGATGGGAATTTTATGTGAGTATACAAATTATTCAGGGGAAAGAATTTGTAACCTTTGTCAGATTCTCAGGGAGTTCTGCAACTCAAAGATAAATATTAAGGACTATTGGGCTAGACCATTTCTAAAGTCTCCTTCACTCCTGAAAGTCTGTGATTCTGTGCTTCTAATCGACAAAGTATAATCACAGTGAAATTGTCTTATTACTGACTTCTATTCTGGAGCAGATGTGTCCTCGGCTGTTTTCTCCTCAAATACCTGCCCTCTCCAGCTGTGGTACAACGCCTGGCATATAACAGAACTTCAAGTATTTCTTAAAAGTAATTGCATTGATCTGACAAACCAATGCTCTCCATGTAAAACGAATGACTGGGTTTTAAAAGACCACATTCCCTCTAGTGTAGGAGTTTCCCACAGAGAAATTAAGGCATTAGATAAAGCTAAAAGCTAAAATGAAATATCTGACTAAGGTATGATTCTTTTGAGAGGCTAAATGCTTATTTCTTTATAGGATAAAACTAATATGATGTGGTTACTATGGGAGATGTTTGTTTCCTCAGCCATCTCTGTCTTGAGGCAAATAATTAGCCCCCAGAAACTGGTAAGAACTGGAATCTGGGGAATGCAATGGAATAAACTTTCTTCTTGGCTTGTGCTACATATGAAATAACATGTGCCTTTATTCTCATCCAATTGTCCCCTAATCCATCTTTAGGACCAGATCCCCATGGTAAGAATTTCTTGGTACAGCACCTCTGTCATT
>NW_007728186.1:212771-222117 GCF_000696425.1 Galeopterus variegatus | reverse complement strand
GTAAAACGAATGACTGGGTTTTAAAAGACCACATTCCCTCTAGTGTAGGAGTTTCCCACAGAGAAATTAAGGCATTAGATAAAGCTAAAAGCTAAAATGAAATATCTGACTAAGGTATGATTCTTTTGAGAGGCTAAATGCTTATTTCTTTATAGGATAAAACTAATATGATGTGGTTACTATGGGAGATGTTTGTTTCCTCAGCCATCTCTGTCTTGAGGCAAATAATTATCCCCCAGAAACTGGTAAGAACTGGAATCTGGGGAATGCAATGGAATAAAATTTCTTCTTGGCTTGTGCTACATATGAAATAACATGTGCCTTTATTCTCATCCAATTGTCCCCCAATCCATCTTTAGGACCAGATCCCCATGGTAAGAATTTCTTGGTACAGCACCTCTGTCATTCATATTCTGAGAGAAAGCTCTGCATGTAGTAAATCATTTCAAATAAATGACAAGTACCTCTTTACAGAGAAGCTGTCAAAGTTTTCACTGCTGAGCCTGAAAGCATCACCTTACTATTCAAGAAGAAAAAGGAAGACGTTTAATTCATTGCCTACACTTAAATATTGACATTGCCCATGTACAGTGGGTAGATGTCATGGCCAGATTCACTTGGCTCCCAACATGGGACAATGAATTAAGTCCTGACTTTCCCTGAACTGGGAAGTTATCATCCCTGACAGCTCAGCAAGCAAAGTATGTTTCTTGACATCATTCCTGAAATGAATCACTGGCATTAGAAGGCCCATTCTTCTAACATGTCACGCTCTGGGAAGGTTGCTTACTGCAGACTTGGCGGTAGAGCTCGAAGGATGTTGGAATGAAAGCTGATACTCACCCTCCCATCAATCTTAAGGGCACTATTGCTATTTAAAAGGCTTCCTTTTTTTCTTTCCTTTTTTTTTTTTTTAACATTGTTAGGTGTTGGGTCTCAAAATTCTCTTTTAGTAAACAGGAGATGCATTCTTAGCAATCTTAAGGGCACTATTGCTATTTAAAAGGCTTCCTTTTTTTCTTTCCTTTTTTTTTTTTTAACATTGTTAGGTGTTGGGTCTCAAAATTCTCTTTTAGTAAACAGGAGATGCATTCTTAGTTCCTGAGGATGGGGATACTCCATCTCCACCTCACCACACACACACACACACACACACACACACACACACACACACACAGACAGGCCCAGTGTTTATAGATCCTCAGAAGAGGCACAGACTGGTACTCCAGTGATTTTTATAGCATTTCCTTGTTGAGGAAGTTAAACGAGGCTCCCTCCTTCAGAGGGAATTAAACAGAGTGGGATTTTCCAAAGCAAGACAAACTCACCTATTGTTCTTGTTACATGCCACGGCAGGATTGGAGGCTGGACTTCTCCATGCTCGAGATTCCTTAGCTTTTCAACTCTCTTTGGACAGTATCTTGTAAGTAAGCCAGCTTCATTAAAAACTGCCATATTCCCAGAAGGGTCTGAATATCCTGACTGTTGCAACCTGCCATCCAGGGAAAGGAAAGTGCTGTCTGCCCCATGGTCCTTCCTTTTCAGGTTTCTAAATGATCCGTCAGGAGCTGTGGGCTCAGTGGCCAATTTTGCTTGATGGCAGTTTTCCTGTAAAAGTGGCATTTCCTTTCTGGACCCCACGATGGACATGACCTTTATCTCATTTTCCTGAGTTAAGTGGCAGTTACAGTATCCCTTAGTGTGGCAATTTCTTGCCTCATGAGCACACAGGGATTCATCGAAGGTTCTGCAACAAAGGTTTTCTGATGTGTGTTCATTTGCTTTGCCTTGTTGGAGTTTCCAGTTAAATACAACTAAACCTAGACAAGTGAGACCAACAGCTCCTGCGACAAATAGAGAGACCATTAAAAGATAACATCATAGGAAGAAACATACAAATCACCAAATGCAAAACCCACAAATATAAAGGCAAATGGTTTAAAGGGCATCAGAATGGGTGGGAAGTCCATCACCAATTGGAAAAATATCAGTCCAGGCAGACACTATTTAATTAACATTGTTCTACTTTCCAATTTAGATCTTTCTTTGTATATTTTAAAAATTATAAGAAGCAATACCATCTGGAATCTTTTTGTTAGAAAAAAGAGCTTTTTCATGGGCTGAAATTTATTCAAGATAATATAATTCCTGCATTAAAATTATTTCTCTACCCATGGGAAACAAGTTTAATTCCCAATTTTCTACTTCTTAATTTCATAGTCAATAAAAATAGACCACATTTAGTATATACCCTGAAATTCTCATATACCCCACCTTCCTCTCCCAAAAAGAAAAATTGATATTACATGCTATTGCCCTATTTTAATCATCCTTAAAGATTCACCATCCCCTAGCTCATTGGCTTACCAGTAGCAAAAAGGCCAAACTCCTTGGCATTCAAGATTCCACACAATCTGGCCATTACCTCTCTTCCTAGCCTTATATTTCATTACTTCCCACATTCAAACACTATGTTTCAAACTCATTTTATTGCTCTTAAATCACACTTCTAAGCCTTTGTGTATGCTCTTAATGATGCTTTTTTTTTTTTTTTTTTTTTTTTTTTTTTTTTTTTTTTTGTCCTTTTTTGAGACTGGCTGTCCCGCGCTCAGCCAGTGAGCACACCAACCATCCCTATATAGGATCCGAACCCACGGCAGGAGCATCGCTGCACTCCCAGTGCCGCACTCTCCCAAGTGCGCCACAGGCTCGGCCCTTAATGATGCTTTTAATATCTTCTCCTGTCTCTGCTTATTTGAATTTTATTTATCCTTTAAAATATAAATAAATACCTCTAAATTTCTTGATGACTTTGCTGTTTTTTCCATCTTGCAAAGATCACTGCCTTTTATGAACTCTCATCATAAAATAAATTCCATCTAATCTTAGACAGCCTGGTACTGTCATTTTATGTTCTTTGTACATATAGCTTATTCTTTGAATAAAATTGCAAGGGACAGTGTTTCTCAAATCTAGGTGCAGCCTCAAAGCTGTTTCTACCTCACTTTTTCTCATCTTGACAAAAGACATCCTCAACCACCTAGTTGTTCAAGCCAAAGTCTCTGAGCCATGCCCCACTACCTCTCCATCACAGTGATTTCTTTGTTCGTTAGCACTTAGAACAGTATAATATTATTGTGTTCATTCATTCATTTACCAACTCACTGGCTGTCCTCCCCTGCTGGAATTAAGCACTGTGAGGAAACAGACCTTTTCAGTCTTGTGCAACCTTCTATGCCCATTGCCCACAACTCTGGCACAAAGGAGGTATTCAGTAGTGTTTATTGAATTTTCTTAAATAAACAGAAGGAATCATGGTTACAAATTCTGATACCAAAAAGTTCTGGGTTGCCTAATCTTACAAATCCCCAGAACGGTGATAAGGAAGGCGTAGTGTCTGTACAGATTGAAAAAGGAGATCTGTGTCCTGTGCCCAGGTCTGCCTGTACTTGCTGTGTGACCTTGTGAGCAACTTATTCCCCTTTTCTGGAAAGGAAGGCAATGAACGAGATGATCTCAGCATTCTGGGCTCTTTGAATGAATGTGCCATGTCTGGTTCTCTCCATTGGAGACAATATTAATGAAAACTTGAAAAAAAAAAAAAGGGAGGGTTTCAGGCCTGTTTCACTTTTTCTGTTAAAGATGAAGATTAAGCAAAAAGAATAGCAGTATCTGGTAAAATCCTCCAACCACTTAATAATTTACCAGATCTTGAAATCTTTTAAAACTATTTTAATTAATTTGACAACAATACACTCTTGGAAAGTGCTAGAACATTTTGAAATAATTTAATCTCCATTAAAGGCACAACATTTTTTTAAAGTTGTAGCAAAACTTAGATCATAATCCTAGAGTCTGGGTTTTTCCAAGCAAGAAGTTTGTTTTTAAAATGATAAAAATATTTGAAAATAACAAAAATTTAAAAACACTCAATCTTTTACATGGAGTAAAAAAGCTCAGGATTCAAAGATCTGTTCTGACATTTTGGGGGGTGGGGTAGAGTGTTTTCTAATCTCTCTGGACCTTATTTTTCCTCCTAATTTCAAAGGAGGGTAATTAATTCTACCCAGGGACTAAATAAGATTATATATGTGACATGTTTAATACAGTGTCCTGGTATGGTAAAGTTTAATGAATCATCATTGTGGTTCATGATTATGATTGCTGCTGCTGCTACTGCTGTTGTTTAGGTTTTGTATTTCCCTGCTGCATCCTGGAAGACTCAGCTGTCAGAAAAAAATCCAAAAGAAAAATCATTAAGGGAATATTTTAAATGGTTGATGCAATAAGTAAGCTAAATAATAAAGAAAAGAAAGACCTAAGTTTTCTTAAAGACAATTGTCAGCCATTCAAATGACAGTAAGCATAATCTGATTATAGTATAAAGTTTGTCCTCTAATTATGTCTAAATGGTAAGGATCTACTCACTCTGCTGCTGTTGATGCTAGAGATATATCTGTATCTTACTAGCAGTCAGGTATGGTCACTTTCCATCAGTTCAGAGACCAAAAACAACAAATGAAGCTTGTAAGTAGACAGAACATGTTATTAGATGATATTTGAATTTTCATTGCCATGGGCATTGTTTCTATTTTTTAAAAGTGTTCTAACAATCTTTCTGAGTTGGCAAAGAAAAAACAAAAAGATGAAATTAATAATAAGTTCTCACTGAAGCATTAGTAACACATTACAGCTTCATGAAAAATTTTTATCCACCAGGTCACAGAATAAGAAATGTCAAGATATTGGTGTTTTGTGCCAAATAACCACTTATTAGTTTTAAATTCACTGAATATGATTATATAAATTCCTTTGAATTATGATGACTTGGTTATAGATAAAAAGGGAAATGGAATCAGAGGCAAATTATAGTTCTAAATCTTTTTCCCACAATCTGTAGATACAGATAACTCATTACCCTCTTACTTCAGAGTGGGTAGAATCTTAATGGAGCGAATTGATATCAAAAAATCAAAGTTATTTTAAAGAAGAATCAAACAGTGTATTTAACAATTACTAAATGAAAATTAAATTAGTATGATAATTTCACACACTAAAACTCAACATGTATAAAATAATACTTATAACATCAGAATTCATCCATGTATATTAAGCTTTCCATCATTTTGGCAAAATCTTTGGAATCTTCCAGTATTTGTATACATCTCTACAGTAATGAAGAGCTTTTAACTTAGCAAAATATATTTCTGAATATGTATTTCTGAAAATAGTTGTAAAAGATACCTAAAAGATTCTGAAAATTACCCTGTTGTTATAATTCCAAAGCAATGTCCTATAGAACATTCAATGAAATCTTTTGGGGAATAAAAAGGGTTTATGGTCAAATAAGTCTGAGAAATGCTCCATATTATATCTTTCTCTTAGAGATTCATAATGCTCATTAGAAAATGAAAGGCTATAAGAAGTGATGCAGTAAATAAACCTGTTTCACTTTCTTTAACCTAGCATTTCCCGAACCTATTTGAACTTTACCACCTATGGCTTATGTGTGCATATGTGTGTGTTTTTTTTGGAATATCTATTAATTATCCCCTAGAACCAGTATTCTAAGAAGCACGCTTAAGGGAAAACTGCCTGCTGCCCTATCACTTTTGACTTTTATGGTAGATTACTTCCTAATACATATAATTACTGACATGGTTACACGGTTTTTTAAATAATTTATCTTTCTGAGAAGATTTGCATTTCCTTCCAAGTGAGTTTGATTACTGTTGGTAGTAGTTCTATTATCTAGACCTGATGCTGGTCTACATCTATCCTGATTAAAAGTGTAACTGTGAGGAGTTAAAAGTCTGATGTTCAATTAATTCACTGGAAACCTGCTATGAAATGATGATTTATAGCACATATTCAAAATACATTAAAGTCCCGCATGCCATTTGTGGATTTCTGGTCTTCCAGTTTGGGAGCACTTCTCTCTCTCTCAATCTCTCTCTCTCCCTCTCCCTCTCTCTCCCTCTCTCTCTCTCTCATCACCATGGTTACCCACAAGTGCAGAGGATTTCACCATGTACTGAGAGCACAGCGGAAGGGAAACACACACGTCGAGCTAGAAAACTCAAGAAATCTCTTGCATATTTGGTGTTCAGCTAATGACACCAAGCATCACTTTATATCATTCATCCAGTGAGAAGTAATGATAGTTCGTGCATACTTTAAAATTTTTTCAGGTTATCATAAAAAATTAAAGGATTGGATATTATCCTCTCTTTAGTTGGTCTGGGGAGGCATGGACCAAGCTAATGAAAGTGTTGGACAAACAGAAATCTTAGAAAAATTCAAAACCCTTCATCAGGAGGAAAGCCAAGGAAAAGAGGAGTTAAATCACTTGCCCAAAGTTACACAGCTGGTAAGAGCAGAGACAGAATTCAAACCTGGGCAATCCAACTACAGAGCTCATGCACCTAACTACTGTGCTATACAACCACTGTAGATTAGGATATATGTGATTGTTGTAATAGCATCTCCTCATACACCTGGAAAAGCCCATCGACTCTTACTACACCATGGAAAGGCACACAAATGTGAGTGCCTTGAGGAAAGAGCCTATGTCTCATAGATTTTTTAATCCTCATCTCCTAGCATCATAATAAATGTACAGTACTCTTTGGTGAATAGATAATGGATGAAATATAGATAACTTTCCTGCATTGCAGACAAGAAAACTGAAGTCTAAATAGCAAGTTAATTTACTCAAGATCATAATGCTAGTTACACCAGGACCAGAGCTCTTGAGTTCTGGTCCAGGGCCCTTTCCTCTATGTTAGACAGCTTCTCTGCAACAGGAAATTCATGCAACCTGTGCCAAATCAGTTAATATCCTCCCACATCTATTGGCAACCTCCCCCTTCCATAGCCCTGGGAAATTTCCTCAATTGCCGGAGAAAGGCAACATTTTGTGTACTTCAAGAATGTGGACAAGAGAAGGAAGAGGAGGAGGGCACACTTCTCCCTGGCATACCTGCAAAGCCAAGGACAGTCAACAGGGCCACATCCTGCCCTGGGAGGAGGCGACTTCTGTCCTTTGGAACCAGAGTGAGGTTGGGAGCCCTGGAATCACAGTTGTTTTCAGACAACCTCAGCACACTCTTTGCAGTGGCCGTGGCTGTGGTGGATGGCTGACAGTTTAGCTCCTTGGCATTCCTGAGTGTGTGAGCAGAAGACTTAATGTAGTTTCTTAAAAACCGAGCAAGGGGGTGGAGATCACAAGTGCAGCTCCACTGGTTCTTATCTAAGCTCAGAAGGATTAACTGCTTCAGTGGAGTAAAAACATCCGGCATGTGGGCCAACCTATTTCGGGAAAGATCCACTTCCTGTAGTTGAGGCAGGGACCGGAAGGCATCTTTCTCAATGTAAGAAATAAAATTGTTAGATAAATCCAGATGCCTGAGACTGTGGAGATTCGTGCCTCCAAAAGAACTGTCTGTGAGATTGGTGATCTGATTCCCATTCAGCTGGAGCCGGGTCAGGTCCCTGGTGTTTCGGAACCAGGACCCTCGCAGGGTACAGAGAGCATTATTGCTCAGCACCAGCACCTGCAGGCTGTGAAGCTTGCTGAAGGTGAGATCAGTGAGCGAAGAGCTGGATATTCGGTTGTGCTCGAGCAACAATGTCTGCAACGTTGTGAGGCCGTACAGGGCATCTTCCTGAACAAACTCAATACCATTTCTGCTCAGGGAGAGCAGGGCCAGGTTAAACAAGAGAGACAGATTTGTGCTTTCTATAGAGGAGAGGTATCCATCAGTGATGATTAAAACTCTCGTGGTCACAGGGGCTGCTGTGGAGAAGAAAAGCACAGACTAGAAACAGGGTACACATGAGTGGGAGGGGAGTACAGTGGGAAGCAGAGAGAATCAATACCCTCTGAGCAATCTTATCACCTGGGTAAGAACAATAAACCAAACAAAAATGGTTCTCTGATTTCTAAACTTAAGAAAAGCTGGCTATTTATCAGAATGATGGATTTTTATATTGTTTGTAACGGTGACATGTTTGATTAAGAAACATAAACCCATCTGTTCCTTTAGATGTCAAAGTTAATTTGCTGTTTGGGATTATCTTCTGATGGAGTTTGGATGTGTTGTCCCCTCCAAAGGCTGTCCCAGCAGCCCTAGAGAGTAGAGGCCTGAAACTTCAGTGGCGTCCACGTTGTGTTAAGTGTACAGGCTGGCAGAACGTGAGAGCAGTGGAGGCGTCACAGCCTCCAACCAGATTCTAGAGGATGTATGGAAAAGCCTGGGGGCCCAGGCAGAGACCTGCTGCAGGGGCGGAGCCACTGCAGAGGACATCTACTAGAGCAATGCCAAGCAGGAAAGTGGGGTCAGAGCCCCACCAGGGAAATGTCTAGTAGAGCCAATGCAGCAGGGCTGCCACCAGGACCCCAGAACTTGGGGGCCACTGGTATCATGCAATGCAGGCCTGGAAAAGCCACAGGCACCAGCATGGCCCACCGGGCTGCACCTGGCAGATCTGTGGGAATGAGGCTGCCTGATGCTTTGGGGGCCCAGATGCCCAATTGTGCCCAGGATGCAGGACTTGGAGTCAAAGAACATTATTTTGGAGCTTTAAGACATAGTGTCTGCCCTGCTGGGTTTAGGACTTGTTTGGGGCCTGTTTCTCCTTTTTTCTGGCCTATTCCTCTCTTTTGGAATGGAAATGTATACCCAATGTCTGTTCCACCATTGTATCTCGGCAGTAGATAAATTTGGTTTTGTTTTTCAGGCTCACAGCTAGAAGGACTTTTGCTTTTGATCTCAGAAGAGACTTTTGACTTTGGACCTTTAAGTTGGTGCTGAAGCAAGCTAAAACTTTTGGGACTGTTGGGATAGAATGATTGTATTTTGTATATGAGAGTGGCATGAGTTTGGGGGGCCCAGGGACAGAATGATGGAGTTTGGATGTGTTGTCCCCTCCAAAACTCGTGGAAATTTGATCCCCAATGTGTCAGTGTTGGAAACTGATTGAGTCATGGGGGCGGATCCCTCATGAATGGATTAATGCTCTCCCTGGGCGAGGAGGGGTAGTGAGTTCTTGCTCTATTAGTTCCTGTGAGACCTGATTGTTTAAAGGACCCTGGCACCTTCCCTCTCTCTCTCTCTCTTGCTTCCTCTTGCCATGTGATCTGTTTGTACCTGCCAACTGCCTGCCACTTTCTGCCATGAGTAGAAGCAGCCTGAGGCCCATGCCAGATGCAGATGTCCCAGAATTGTAAGCCAAATAAACCTCTTTTCCTTATAAATTACCCAGTCTCGGGTATTTCTGTTATAGCAACACAAAACAGACTAAAACATCTTCACTGACATTATTTTGAAGGTGGCTTTTCAGG
>NW_007728186.1:198980-211771 GCF_000696425.1 Galeopterus variegatus | reverse complement strand
AATGAGGCTGCCTGATGCTTTGGGGGCCCAGATGCCCAATTGTGCCCAGGATGCAGGACTTGGAGTCAAAGAACATTATTTTGGAGCTTTAAGACATAGTGTCTGCCCTGCTGGGTTTAGGACTTGTTTGGGGCCTGTTTCTCCTTTTTTCTGGCCTATTCCTCTCTTTTGGAATGGAAATGTATACCCAATGTCTGTTCCACCATTGTATCTCGGCAGTAGATAAATTTGGTTTTGTTTTTCAGGTTCACAGCTAGAAGGACTTTTGCTTTTGATCTCAGAAGAGACTTTCGACTTTGGACCTTTAAGTTGGTGCTGAAGCAAGCTAAAACTTTTGGGACTGTTGGGATAGAATGATTGTATTTTGTATATGAGAGTGGCATGAGTTTGGGGGGCCCAGGGACAGAATGATGGAGTTTGGATGTGTTGTCCCCTCCAAAACTCGTGGAAATTTGATCCCCAATGTGTCAGTGTTGGAAACTGATTGAGTCATGGGGGCGGATCCCTCATTAATGGATTAATGCTCTCCCTGGGCGAGGAGGGGTAGTGAGTTCTTGCTCTATTAGTTCCTGTGAGACCTGATTGTTTAAAGGACCCTGGCACCTCCCCTCTCTCTCTCTCTCTTGCTTCCTCTCGCCATGTGATCTGTTTGTACCTGCCAACTGCCTGCCACTTTCCGCCATGAGTAGAAACAGCCTGAGGCCCACGCCAGATGCAGATGTCCCAGAATCGTAAGCCAGATAAACCTCTTTTCCTTATAAATTACCCAGTCTCGGGTATTTCTGTTATAGAAACACAAAACAGACTAAAACATCTTCACTGATGTTATTTTGAAGGTGGCTTTTCAGACTTCCTCTCTCTGAAGCTGTGGACTGACCTGCTCCAGTCTTGCTGCCCCAAGGATTCACCTAAGAGCCGAGCCAACATCTGAGCTTCCAAATCAGTTTCCCACTAGCAATGTATATTCACTCTGTGTAGTCAATCATATTTTCTCCCAAACATAAAGGTGTAGGTTGAGGAGGGATGCGAAGAAGCATTGGCTTCTGCTTTCTAGTTCCAGGCTAAAACTTGGCAACTTGGTAAGGATCTATATTCTCTCCAGACAACTGGAGGATCTGTCAGTGGGGTTCTCATTATAGTCTGGGCCACTTTGACCTCCTGTCTAATATCTGTTCCCTCCAATGAAGTTCATCATGTGATGACAGGTGGTACTCAGGGCTTCCAACTGTTAAATCCCTTCACCATAATCACCTCAGAGCTATCACTGCTCTGTCATTAGAAATCAAAGCGTTTTAACTCAATAAAGATGTATTATAATCAGGAGTTATTGTAACAAATCTTTATCATGCTAAAATTGTTTTGACTGCAAATGACAGTGTCATAAGAATGGAGGAGTCCATTGTCCCTAAGAGGTCTACAGGTGATATTAGAAGAGTCAACCATGGGGGAAGCAAATCACAGTCCCCTTAGGAAATTCAGACTGCACTGCTGAAACAAAGAGATTAAAAAAGTGTGAAAGACAAAGAATTCTCGGAGAGCCTTCTTTTGGAAAAATTGCTCCTATCTCTGCAGCACAAGCAAACTTAAATCATGGTGCATTTTTTACCATTTATTATTGATTATTTAAATTCTATTAATTCTGGCTGGTTTGGCATTTTATTCCTCTCATCATTATTTTTGACATGAGATGGAGAAGTTTTGTTTCTATGGGTCCCCAGTCTTCTAGGGATTTGTGGACTCTGAATGAGCAGGCTATGATTTCTGTCAATTACTTCCGTTCTAAGACTAGACAGAAACTCCACTTACAAGTCATCTATTTACTTCTCTATGTTTATGAAATCTAACTTCACAAATGGGGCAGTCTGAAAATGAGAAGATATAGAAATGCAGCAGTGTGGATGAGCAATATTTGCTTCTTATAGACATCAACTATCGCTGATCAGAAAAAAAAATGTAGTGAAGTCAGGAAATCCATTTTAGAGGTTGGGGATTTAGTGGTTAAGTGTTTTCAGTTCTAATCAGAAACAGTGTACACACCAACTAGCCCTGAAACCTTCCTTTTCTCTCTGTCAGAGATGATGATAATATCTACCTAATTCTCATAAAGGCAGGGGATTTTAGAAATGGAAGAAATTATTTTCTTCCACTCTGTCTTAACTCAGGCTTGTTTCTGAAATTTTCCACTGGCAGAGCTTATAGCTTGTTTATCTCTTCTTGGATATCGGGATGTAAATCATATTCTCCTCAAATTTGTTAATAAGGTGTCTTATTAAATTGTTGACTTAAGCAAGCAATATGTAATGAATACAGGCAGTGTATCTTGTTAGCATTTCTACAGCTCATTTACCACCAATAAAAAAAGACCAGACTTTCCAAATGAGATGCACTTTGATAATAATCTGTTTCACTGGTACATCACTTAATCTTACTAATGCTGAACAATTGCAGTTCAGGTTTCTGATTCACTTATATTTCTTCCAACCGGAGGTGAGGTTCAAATCTGCAAAAAGTGTGGACAAAAATATAATTAAAGTGGTCTATTTTGTCCTTTTAAGTGTGTAGCTGCATGAAATGGTGGTATTCTTTTGCAATAGCAAAATATCTCAATTACCTCTAAAGGTTTTGAAATAGTTTTGGTTGAGACCACCAAGAACAGGAAAATAAAATAATGTTGCTAGTCGCTTCAGTCACTGTAAAGGGCTGGCTCTTTAAAGGGTTACCTCTTTCAGGCTGAGTCCAGAGAGCACTCAGTACAATGAAAGGTATGGCAGTGAATTTGCCAGGTGCACTGAATACTGCTTTTTAAAGTTATTAGTTTTATTACCTACTATATAGGTTAGGTGGTGACAGAGGGTTACATCTTTGGCACACACCACACATGATGCAGGGCAAGCTGTCACCATCCGCAGGATGACAGCAAAGAGTGCGAGGCATCCACCTGAAAGGAAAGCAGAGGGCAATGCATGTCACAATGTTGACATTTATTGTTCATGACTCCGGTATTTACAGCTCAGGAGGCATTTTGGTGATTTCTGCCGTTTAATGGGCAGCTTGGTGTTCTCACAAGATGCCAGGGAAATGGCTAGAATCTTTAATTTGCAAAGAGTTTAAGCTGAAATGTTAAGGCATTGGACCATAAATTCAGAAAGCTCACAGCCAGGGCACACCCAATAGTATAGATTGTTAGGAAATTAAGTTATTTTGCAAAACACTTTACAGTTTGTAGTGCTTTAACATTATCTTATTTGGGTCTCTTCTCAAAACCAATTTGAGACTGAGAAAACTGAAGCTCAGAATGCTTAATCCAAAATCACATAACTAGTTGGTACCTGACCAAGTCTTTAACTTTCAATCCAGCATTCTTTCTAGTATGCAGAAGCCCATCTCAGGCACTGAATGTTACATAATTATCATGGAATTATTATTCCTTCCAGATTTAGATACCACGCTTAGGGAGGGAGTAGATGGAAGGTTAAGAACACAGGCTCTACCTTGCTTTGAATTCCCCTCTGTTATTTACTGACTACACATGGTAGATAAATTATTTTAGTTTTTTATTTTCTGCTTTTTCATGTGTTAAAATAATAGTAATTGCCTACAGTACAGAGTATCATGAGAGTTAAGTGAAATGCTCTAAGTGTTTCGTAAATTTTAAACTTTACCATTATTCTTATGCTTTTTCAAGCCCCCAAGGAAATATTAACAGTTTGATTTTATATTCAAAATAGGCCATTCATTTATAATGTATTGTCTGATTGTTTTTTTAAAAAAAACAAAAATATGAAACAGATTATAATAAAACTCTCTATCCATGCAATAAGATAGTTTAACAAAATAAAATGTAAAGAAAACATAAATTAATTCTATCATTTGTTCAACAAGTATTTGTAGAGCACCTCTGCATGCTAGGAATGGTTCATGGCACTGGGGATAGAGCAGTGGACAGCCAACCCCTGCCCTCATGGGGTGTGCATTCCATGAAGGGATGCAAACAACAAACAAATAAACATTAAAATATGTATGAAATCATCTGGTGATAGTGCTATGGGATAAGTAAAACAAGAAAAACTCTCTGATAAGGTAACATTTAACAAAGAGCCAGAGAAAGTGAAGGCACTGGTGAGTCCTGGTGGAGAGAATAGCAAGTGCAAAGTCCCCGAGGGTATGGAGGGTTCAGCACGAGGAGGTTGGTGCAACCAGACTGCAGTGTGCAAGAGGAAGGGAAGGCTGGAGAACAGCAGAAGCAGGTTATCATGCTCCTTACAGGTGAATGCAACCACCTTGGCTTTTTATCCAAACAAGATGGGAAGTCATTGAAGGCTTTTGTGAGTGGTATTGCTTGATCCAAAGTACATTTTTAAATTATCATTTTGGCTACTATGTTGGGAACATTTTTAAATCAGCAAAGAGCAGAATCAGCAAAAGTAGTTAGAAAGCAGTTGCAATGATACAAGCAAGAGATGATGTGGCTTAGAGAGGGATGAGAGGCAGGCAGATTCTGGGTGACTTTTATCATAATGATGCACTCAAATTGAAAGAACATGAGCTAAAAATAGCTGGTGGGACATGACAGGTATACAAAAGTAAATAAACCATTGCTTACCCTTGAAGCACTTTCTAACTAGTGCTATAGACATGTAAATACCTAGCTGTAACACAAGGAAGAATAAAGTAAGTCTAAATAAAGGTAGAAAAGTATTTTATGGGATTACTTGGACACTTTAAGAAGGATGTCGCTTGTGAGTTGGGACTTGTGAAGTGCAGTGGATTTCCATAGGCAGAGAATAAGAGTTAGATAATTCCAGTCTGGCAATGTGAGAACAATATCCTGCAGGGTCAGCAGATCCTATCTCAGTTCATTTCTTTTAGCCCTACCTGTGCTATTTAGGGTCTTCCCCATACATGTGTGGTTCTGGGGTCAACCAGAGAGTTAGGCAGAATTTACATAAGGGTTCTGGGGCTTCTTCTTCCAGGATCTCCCCACCCTTTCTACTGCCTTTGTGTATAAGCAGGATTCTAAGATGGACCCCAAGATTCATGTCCCCTGTTGTACATGCCCTGTGTAATCCCCTCCCATTGAGTGTGGACTGAACCTGTGGATATGATGATACATTACTCCCGTGATCATTGGTCATCATATGGCTAAAGGAAGATTATCTTGGGTGGGCCTGACCTAATCAGGTGAGCCCCTTAAAAGCAGAGAATAGCTTTCCAGCTAGTCACAGAGGAAAAAGTCAAAGAATGTGCCCTGCTGACAAGGAAAAAAGCAAACTGCCATGTTGTGAACTGCCTATGGGGGCTACATGGCAAGCAACTGTGGGCATCTTCTAGAAGCTGAGAGTCTTTCCTGGACAATAGTTGACAAGAACACTGGGACATGAATCATACAACCAGAGGAAATGAGTTCTGCCAACAACTAATGAGTTTGGAAGAGGCCCCTGAGCCTCAGATGAGAATCACAGTGCCAGCTGACTCTTTGATTTCAGTCTGGTGAGACCCTGAGCAAAGGACCCTGAGCTAATGTGTCCTAGACTCTTGACCCATGGAAACTGTGAGATAATAAATGGGCATTATTCTAAACCACTAGCTTTGTGGTAATTTGTCACAAAATGATAGCTAATACACTCTGGTTGCCCCAAATTCTGTTCTCTGGTTTTTCAAGAAAGCAAACCATCAGAATTTTAACTTTCTGAAGATGCAGATGGGGTCTACCTTCAAACTGAATGCTGTAAAAAAAAGATTGGAAACTTAATCCATACCCTTCCTTTCTTCTAAGTGACTCCTCTCCGGGATCTGCCTGTTTTTATTCACTCTCCATTGCTTTCACGTAACTGCCTTCTACATTTGTCCAGAGTTTATAGTTGTTATATTTGGGAGGGTTGACAATATGTTACTTAACCATTCAGATTCTGGAAACATTTTGAAAGTAGAACCAGTGTGTGATTTGCTGGTGGATTGGATGCAAGTACAATAAAGAGAAAAGTCAAAGATCATCCTGTGGTTTTTGGCCTCTGCAATTAGCCGAAAGGATGCAATTGCCATTTACTGAAATGGGAAAGCCCTAGAAATGCAGTCGATTGCATGTGTGAGTTTAGAGTTCAGGGGAGAGTACTGGTCTAGAGATACAGATCAGGGAGTTGTTTTTAAAGGCATGAGGCTGAATTAACTTCTCAACAAGTTAACTCTAAATAGAGTGAAGAGATGTAGAGACTGAGTCCTGGGGCAATCCAGAATCTAAAGGTAAGAAGGAGAGATGGAACCGAAAGAGGAGACTAAGAAGGAGCCAGTGAGAGAAGAAAAAAACAGTGAGGAAATGGTGACCTCAAAGCCAATTGAAGAAAGTGTTTCAGAGACAAAGGAATGATTGCTTGTATTTAATGCTTTGCCAAGTGAGATGAGCATTGAGACTCATGCACCGAATTTAGCAATTGTGTAGCCTTTAGCCTTTGCAAGAGCAGTTTCAGCAGAGTGTTTTAGGACAAAAGTTGACTAGGGTAAAGGGCAAATGGGAGAGGGGAATTGAAGACAGCAAATTTACACAGCCCTTTAGAGTAATTTTGTTGTAAATGTGAACCAAGAAATGTAGCAGAAGAGGAAGAGAAGTCAAGAATTTTATTTTGTTGTTTGTTTTTAAAATGGAAGAATGTATAGTGTGTCTTTATGCTGATGGGGATAAAACAGTAGAGAGGCAACATCAACAGTACAAAAAAAACAGAAGGGAGGATTATCACTGGAGCACACAAGTGAAGGAGTTGACCTCAGATAGAAGCAAGCAAAATTCATCCATAGAAACAAAAGTGAAAGCAGATTATGTAGGTTTGGATATAGGTGGGTAGGTCAATGTAGCTGTGGGAGCTAGAGGTTTCAGAGGAGATGAGAAGATAAAATTAGCAATCTGGAGTGTGAGAGAGTGGATGGGCTAGAAATATGTAATAGGCTCTCTGGGCAGGATTAAGGGTGCACTTGAGGTTAGAGGGTCATGATTTTGAAGTGAGGTCAGGATTGATTGAATCAAGGTTGGGATTTTTTCAGTTGTGCACAAATGCAAGATAGGGCAAAGGAGTTGAGGCTGTGTGGATGAGAGTGATAATTGGAAGTGATTGCCAATGAAATCTAAGATAGGAAAGAGGGAAGTGAAAAAGTGAGGTGAGTGAAAGTGAAAAGATGAGGAGATGAGCCAAAAAAAAAAAAAAAAGAAAGAAAGAAAGAAAGAACAGGGGAAATGATAGATTAAAGAGATAGACATAGGGATACTTCAAAAAGTTCATGGGAAGTTTTGTATTATTTTTTAACTCTATTTTTCCAGAGACTTATGAAATACCATCATAGGTAGAATAATATCTACTTTAGGGCATATTTGAAAATGTTTACAATAAAAAGTTTTAAAAAAACTGGTAAAATGGTTTGTAAGTACAGTGTCATCAAAGATTTTGGAGTCAGATTTCTAGAAGTGAACTAGAAAGAAGGGAGCCCAGAGAGTGGTCTTGATGGAGACTGAGAGGACAGAGAACATGGAGGTGTTGCAGGCACTGGTAGTGACAGGGACTAGGGAAGGACCTCAGAGCTAAGTGACTAAGGGAGGGTAGAGGACAAACTCATGGGGAAGAGGAAACAAAGGATCCCAGAGACCAGGCTATTATAATGATTATCTGCATGGAGAATGAAAGCACATTAGTTTTAACCACAGTGAGCCAATCCTTAAAACCTTCAGAGGAAGAGCGAGGGTGAGTCTGTGGACTAGCCTGAGAAGCTGGTGGTGTTTACAGGAGAAACCATTTGGAAGTAACAGTGACAGCAAGGAAGACGCAGGCCCTCTCTCAGCCCACCGCCGCCCCACCAACCTGGAGGGACAGGAGTGTGCAAGAGGAAACAGCTTCTGCTTGAGAGGGCTCTGGGGGAAGCAGTGTCCTCAGGGGAGGGCTAGACATCAAGGGAGAAACTGTCCTACTAAGAATCCAAATTAGCTTGTTACTGCACCGGAATGTTAAATTGAGCTCTCCACCTCCTAGCAGTGAAAGTTCCATAAAGGGAGAAATGATAGGATACACAGACCTTATGATCTGACAAAAGGAGGCATATAATTTCTTCAAAAGAGACCAACATTTTCTAAGATTTCAAGAATTTTTCCCAGAGATCCACAGTCATTTTTATGTCCCTTGCAACTAGAACAAAGCTTGAAATATAATCAGAATACAATAAATGTTCCTTTAACCACACTCATGTGACACAGAGGTTCATAATGGACAGTATCTTTAACTGAAGTTTTGAAGATAAAAATCTAATCTTCAACTCTGAAATATGGCAGTCATGAGGTTTCCATCTTGATCTTAGTTTTGAATCTGAGATGGTCTTCCCAAAAGTGAAGCTAATTATAAGATGAGCTTTAGCAGTTCTTCTCCTTCACACACAGTATGCAGTATAAGGCACTGAGATAGTTAATAGTTTTTAGCATTCACTTTTATTCTTTCTTTTTTAAGAGGAAAACCTGCCATTAAAAAACATGCAAAGCTAATTAAAGCTTTTCCACTATTTCATTATCTGAATGTAGTTACAAATGCTGACTTAAAACTCTTATCAGAGAGAGACTCAACATCCTTCCACGAACAGCAAATGAACATTCAATTAACACTTCAATACAAGTGTATTTTAAGTAAAAATATACTTTATTGTTAATCTAATTCTTTACAAATGCAAATACCCAATTTTAAAATCCAAAGAGAGTTTCCTTTCTTTTATTCTTAAGGGAATAAAGTCCTTTCTCTATTTACAGGGAAGACCTGAGTTTTCTGAAGTTGTTATGAAGTTAGAAGAGTGTCTCTGCAACATTGAGGTAAGAACTTTCACTTCTAAAATACATGCATAAAAAAAAATCCCTGAATATCCAAGGGTGACAGAGAATGTAGGTGAGATGGCACTTATGGAAAGTTACAGTGAGAGCCCATAACTCCATTCGTATTCACACTATTCATTATATTTCTAGGGTTTGGAGCAGAATTGGCTGTATCTACAGTAGCAAAGACAAATTCGGAGTGAATCTGGGCCCTTCCAACTAATTATTATGCAGGCAAATGGACACTGTCATGCTTGGCTTAAAATATTCATATGTAAATATATGAAAGTTTAACAAGTATATTAGAAGGTAATTATTTAAATCAATTTTTTTCTATACAAAATTTCCCACATACAGTGAAACGTAAGCTAAAATGTTAAGCCATTGTCCTCTTAAGTTCAGTAAGAAAGGGAAAAATTATCACTAAAATACATGCATAAATTAATTGGAAGGCATTGCTTTCACACCACGCATATGTTGCATAAAGTGATATATGTAGGTAATCAGGCTAATGGAATTTTCTTCCCTTAATATCAAGGAGCTGCTTGCTTTAATTTTCTCTGTAATTGCCTTAATTTTTTATACACCTAGTCAGGAGATAGCATTTGAAAATAGGCAAGAGAGGTAAATTCAAAAATAATAATTCAAAATATAATTCATAATAGTGGACTAATTCAAAAATAATATATTCCCAAAGGAAAATGAGTGCCACTGGAGAAGGGGAAAAGGACATCACACAGATAGGATCATGTATACATCTGCATATGAAGAGAAGGGGCAAAAATGAGGGGAAACAGCATCACCCAAGATTGCACAACTAAATCTCACAGTGGAACCTTCTAAGAAAAGTTATCTTCCCTTAATAAAAAATCTCTATTACGAGCCACTAGTCTATTGGAAGTTGCAGCCTGCAGCAAGTGGCTCTGTCTCATGACTCTTTCATGGAACTTCTAAAGAGGAAGCCTTTGTGTAGAAGGAAGCTTCAGTCTTCAGACATAAAACTTCTGTTTCCTTCTCTTAGGCCCTGAAACTTATAAAAAGTGGGGAGCAGTAGTAGTATATCTGGTGGTGCTTCAGCAATTTCTATGGACAAGAGCATCTACCAGAGGCTTTAGGTGTTAGGAGATGCGTCTAAGGCTTGAGTTCCAAGTATCCTCTTACTTTGAAACTTTGTGTTTGACTGGGCAAGGTTACTTCGAGCCTGGGGAAACATCACATTAGATAGGGGGTGGATTCCAGAAACAGTGGCAATGGTAGCTAAACTAGCTTGTTGTGCTATATCATTCAAATCTCTTAGTATACTTTCTCCCCAGGAGAGGTGAGTGTGTTATATGAAAAGAGAGTTTGCTGGACTGGCTTGTACTAATTAAAGGGCCACAGTCAGACTAAAATGGCTTGACTTCTGGAGTTCCATAAGGCTTTATCCTCTCTACTCTTCAACTTTTCTGCCAGTGGTTTAGACCAAAGTCCAGGGGGTGCTGTTCATCACACGTGCAGGCACAGTAAAGTTGAGAGGGACAGAACATATCCGAAAGCAGGATTCTAGAATATCTTGGAGGATAAGTAATAGGACATGTCTAACAAGGATAAATTTAACAGGAGTAAATATAATGTCCTGCATCAGAGTCAAATAAACAATAACAAAAGTATCATGGTAGAGACATGGTTTAGCAGCATCATGAATGTTAGCAGACCATTTAAGTTCCTTTGGAGTTAGAATATGAAGCGGCTGTCTTGCTACAGACTAAAAGATATAATTGTTTCTGTTTTGAGATGGCCAAAGAAATTAAAATGGTACCTAGCTGTGCCCCTGATCCTTTTAAAGGAATAATTAAAACTGGGACACACGTTTTAGGGGAGAGAGATCAGAATGGTTGATGAGTTGAAAATCATGTAATGTCAAAACCAACTGGAGGAACCAGAAATGCCTACTGCAGAGAAAAGAAAATTAGGGTGTGTCCAACAGTTGATTTTAAACATCTGAAGAACTATCATGTGGCAAAGTGATTGCCTTTTTCTCTATGAGAGGACACATGCCAGACATTAAAGCAAACTTTAGCTCCTAAAATGGATGTATTCTTGGAAAAGTGTGTAAATCTATTTTATGTAAAGGGAATAATTTTAGCTATGATTTAAAGGAACTCTGCCATGAATCTTATTGCCATAGCAAAGAATGTGGAGAATCTTTTTATCATTGAATAGTAACCTTTTAAATATCTATTTTATTAATCTGATTTAGGCCTACTGTGTTTTCACAAAGATGAGCATAAGTTTAACAGGCTGGCTCTCAGCATAGAACAGTGTAAGAAAAGGAAGTTAAGCCATCCAGGTGTTGCCACCAGAGGTTGAAAGAAAAAGCCAGAAGCAAGCTGAGATGAATAGAAATTAAAATATGAGGAATCCTAGAATATGAAGTTAAAAATAATCCACATTCTATTCTGTGTCTTTACACCTGGTGGATTTATTAAACGATTGAAATTGTCCCTCCTTCTACTCAGATGATGTCTCCTGCATCAAGTAATAGCAGCGGGTCTCTCTCTCCTTCCTCTTCTTCTGACTGCCTGGTGAGCCGGGGAGGGCCTGGCCGGAGCCACGTGGCAGCCCTACGGAGTCGTTTTGAATTAGAATATGCTCTGAATGTGAGGTCCTATGCTGCCTGGTCCCAAAGGTAAGTGGTAATCTAAGCAACAGCCTCATAGTAACACCAGATTCCAGAATCTCATCAAGATACAATACTATCAACAGGGGGTATTGACCACCTCTCTGGAAAACTTTGAAAGAAGAGCTTTGAGCCCATTTTTCTTATAATATCATGACCAAAAATTAGGCATTTTATTCTCTGTGCGTTTAGGTTCACTAAATTGCAAGTAATAGCAATTAACTCTAGCTTAAGTAAGAAATGTCTATTCTAAAGCAACAAAAGGAAATTATTGAGTGTATTCTGGGGTCATCTTATGGAATTCAAGGAACAATCCATTATGGGAACCAAGAAACAGCTTTGAGGATCTGATCACCAAAAATACATGGTTCCAAGAATTACTATATGACCCAACAATTCCACTCCTAAGAATATACCCCAAAGAACTGAAAACAGGTTCTCAAACAAATACTTGTATTCAGATGTTTATAGCAGCACTAATCACAATAGCCCAAAGGTGGAAATGACTCAAATGTTCACCAGTGGATGAATAAATAAAATATGGTACCCATACGATAGAGTATTATTCAGCCATAAGAGGAATAAAGTACTGATACATGCTACAACATGGATGAACCTTGAAAACATGGTAAGTGAAAGAAGCCAGACAAGAAGGTCACATGTTACATGATCCTATTTATATGAATATTCAGAATAGGCGTATTAGTCAGCTCAGGCTGTCCTAACAAAATACCATAGTCTGAGTGGCTTAAATAACAGAATTTTTTTTTTTCACAGTTCTGGAGGCTGGCAGTTTGAGATCAGGATGCCATCATGATTGGGTTCTGGTGGGGGCTCTCTTCCAGCTTGCAGAAATCTGCCTTCTCTCTGTGTCCTCACATGACGGAGAGAGAGCTTTGGTGTCTCTTCATCTTTTTATAAGGTCACCAGTTCTGTTGGCTCCACCGTTATGACCTCGTTTAACCTTAATTACCTTCTTAAAGTCCCTATCTCCAATATAGTCACATGGGATATTGGGGTTTCAACACATGAATTTGAAGCGGAGCATAATCCAGTCCATTGCAATAAGTAAATCCATAAAAACAAAGCAGATTAGTGTTGCCTGGTGCTGAGGGGAGGGAGAAACTGGAAGTAATTGCTTAATGGGTACCAGTAATTGCTTAATGAATTTTATTTTGTGGTGGTGAAAATATTTTAGAATTAGATAGAGGTGATGGTTGTAAAACATCGTGAATATACTAAATGCCACTGAATTGCTCAGTTTAAAATGGTTAATTTTATGTTATGTGAACTTTACCTCAA
>NW_007728186.1:197525-198052 GCF_000696425.1 Galeopterus variegatus | reverse complement strand
AAAAAAAAGACCTAAAATTTAAGGCAGGAGGTAAATCAGAAACAGAGAAAGTAGTTCAGCATTCTTCCATAGCAAGCTCTGCATTTACATGCCCCAGTTCCCAATAGTCTCTTGGTCTCTCAGCTTAATTATAACGTTTCAAAGAGAGAGATATCAGTCATTTTTTGCCATAATAATTATGTATAATAATCCATCCCAAAATTCAGGGATATATATATATGTACAACCATAAGCATTAATTTCTTGTTCATGTGTCTGTGGGCTGGCGTGGGGTAGGCTTGACTGTGAACTACAGAGTGTGTTCAGATCTGCTCCACGTGTCTCTACTCTCCCTGGTTGAGCAAGTAGGAGTATGTACTACCTGGGGCATGTTCTTCTCAGGGACAATGGCTAGGACAAGAGGACAAGCCCAACTTCATGAGCACATTTAAAGCATGTGTTCAGGTTGAATCCTCAGACTTCCCATTGGCAAGTCACATAGCTGAGTTCAGCATCAATAGGGATAAAGAATATACTGTCTCTAGCAA
>NW_007728186.1:190614-196430 GCF_000696425.1 Galeopterus variegatus | reverse complement strand
AGGAGGCGAAAGATTATCCAGAGTTAGCAAGGGTTTTACACAATCTACAAATTGTTACTGTTGCTTTTTTAGCAGTGGTTATAATATTTCTAGTCTGACAAAGGAGTTATATCTGCAGCTGTGAGGAGATGAGAATCTGAATCATGAAGCCTTTAATCTATGGAATGTCATGAAATTAAGTATCAGCAGGTTTGCTTGATAACCAGGCAAACTGGACACAATTCTTTATTGGGTTTCAGTCTCTCTTGTTTCTTCATTAAGGGACCCATAGGCCAAGATTAGATTAGGTTTGTTCATCATCTTCTTCTAGTTCCACCTGCTCTTCTTATTCTCTACTTGTGGTTTTTAAAATTAATTCTCTGAACAGTCAGCTTTTGATTTTTCTAAAGCACAGTCATCTGAGGTTTGTCCACTTGAGGAAGAGGTTAAGAGGATGAGCTGTGAAAAATCAGACAGATCTGAGGTGAAATCTTGGCATTGCCGTTTACCAGCTCAGTGACTACGGTCAAGTTATGTAAGTCTCCTATGTAAAATAAGATAATAACACCAGCTCTTAGGATTGTTATAAGGAGAGGCCCTATTGTCACAGTAGTGACAGTGATTGATTGAAAGATGCCACAGATCTAAGTGAAAGATACAGTTCTAGTAACCTAGGCAGGTAACAGAATTTACAACCTATAGAGAGGTCCACAGAACGGGAGGTACAGTGGCCCTCCCAACTGGGTGGGTTGGGGGTGGTGGGAACATAGATTCTCTGGCTTTAAAGAACCTAGAGAGGTATACCACTGCTAATAAAACCTCCTCAGCTGGGCAGAACAAATCATCAGTTTTTTTGAGATATTCCCTTTGATATTCTCACAAGGTTTTTCTATAGCCTTCTGGCTTCATGACTGCTATGGAACTCTAAGTGTTTGTCTACTAGGTGCAAGTTTCTCTCAGCAGCTTAGCATATCCCAGAGTACTTGCTCTGAGGGTGAGTTGAAGGTCAGTTTGTTAGTTATACCATCCCTCTGGCAAACTCAATCTTTGGGCTACATGAAATCAACTCCAGGAATAGGTAAAGCACTTAGCTAAGCTGTAAAATGATCACAATAGGAATTATGTCTGTTTTATTCATTAGTATATCCCTAGATTCTAGCTGTATGCTTGACATAAGTCAATAAGTAATAAATATTTGTTGAGTAAAGAATGAAGAATTGAATAAATTGGATCAATAAATGGTAATTATTAGTAACTTGGAGCATAATCATTGAACAGGCTTTAACTATTTGTTCTATTTTATTAATTTAAATAGCTACTACACGCTAGGCACTGTTTTAAACACTTTGAATAGTCATCTAATCAAGACTTAGGAAGTAGGGATTCCAATTTTTATAGATGAGGAATCTGAGGCTCCAAAAAAGTAGGCAACTTTCCCAAGTTAGTGGAAAGCAGGTAGGAGACAGAACTGGAATTCTCACCAGGACTCTCCTGTGCCTTCTAAATTTCTCCGGCACAGGAGGTGGTGTGTTCCAGAAGCTTGATATATTTTGCCAATACCTGTATTTGCTAGACTTCTTCCAGGTTCTTCTGGAAGTTGATCAGGGAACAAATTCAGCTACTCCTTCCAAGACTGCCTTTTGGCTTGTGTATATGAAGACAGAGGTAGTGAGACCAGTGATCAATAGGTTCTTAAAGTCAAAGAGCCCAGGGATACAGGAATTGATGGACTGAGTCCAGCAGGGCCATGAGTTTAACAGCCTATAAGGCAGTGGTTCTCAACTTTAGCTGCACATTAGAATCACCTGGGGAGCTTTTACAAGTACCAATGCCCAGGGCCAATTAAACCAAAATCCATGGAGTGGCACTGAGGCATCAGAATGTTTTAAGGTTTCCCAGGTGATTCCAATACACATCCAAGTATGAGAAGCATGCTTTAAGAGAACTGTGCAATGCTAACCTGCCAGTCACTCTGTGGGAAGGGGATGCAGCTGATGGGATAAGTGGAAGAGGGAAGTGAGACTAGAGATGAACAGCATCTGTAACCAAAGGGACCATTTTGAAAGTTGATTACCTGCATATTCTCTCCCAAAAGTTTTNGAGCCCAGGGATACAGGAATTGATGGACTGAGTCCAGCAGGGCCATGAGTTTAACAGCCTATAAGGCAGTGGTTCTCAACTTTAGCTGCACATTAGAATCACCTGGGGAGCTTTTACAAGTACCAATGCCCAGGGCCAATTAAACCAAAATCCATGGAGTGGCACTGAGGCATCAGAATGTTTTAAGGTTTCCCAGGTGATTCCAATACACATCCAAGTATGAGAAGCATGCTTTAAGAGAACTGTGCAATGCTAACCTGCCAGTCACTCTGTGGGAAGGGGATGCAGCTGATGGGATAAGTGGAAGAGGGAAGTGAGACTAGAGATGAACAGCATCTGTAACCAAAGGGACCATTTTGAAAGTTGATTACCTGCATATTCTCTCCCAAAAGTTTTGCAATGTACCAGCAACCTCTGATCTTCGGGCTTCCTAACTAACTCATTCTAATTACACATTTAAAGTACAATGTTTAATATGGCATTATGATTTTGAAAATGGGTGCAATATTTGGTCTGTAGTTTCCACTAATGTATGGACCTGGCACCCCTCAGCAATGTCTTGAAAATGGTGTGTTTATTTTTCAATTTCTGGCTCTGAAGTTTACAGCCTGTAGGTTGGAGTTTTGTAATACTCAATTTGATAAGGTTTTGGATGTTTGTTTGTAATGATTATTATTTTCTTTCATAAAATAAATTTCAAGGTGGGATATTGTGTCAGAAATTTTCTCCACAGATAATAGGAATTCACAAATTCCTACCGAAACGACAAATTGATAAAATCTGAGATTGAGGAAGGCGCCCTTGAATTTCTGCCTCTTAAAATAATTTGTGTCTCTAGATATATTTGGAAAACTAAGCATGTGGCACTTGCTCCTCCCACAGGGTATGAAATCTCCCATCTTGTGCATGGATTACATCATGTAAATTTAGAAATGACAAAGTGATACACAACCTTTCAGATTTGAAAAGCAATTAGTGTTTGTGTGGGGCTGGGCTCTGAGAATAGAATGTTGTGACCTAGTTAGCTGTCCAGGAGAAGAAACCCAGGGATCCAGAGTTGGAAAATATAAAACATACATTTGGAATTAATCTTTCATGGAACAAAAGGGTCCATCAAAGGGTTTCTTTAAATGGAAAGCTTGCCAAGTGCACTTAGAATGTGATTCGACTTATAAAAGTTGAATATAACTTATAAAATTTTAATTTATGCATAGTTTTTCTGGAATACAGCAATTGTGTATGTAAGATGACAGCACCATGAAACTGACGTTCTGTGAAGGAATGAAGAAAAGAGAGCTTAAGGAGGTCGTGTCCATTTGCTCTTTTTTTTTTTTTTTAATTTTTATTTTGTCAATATACAATGTAGTTGATTATTATGTCCCATCAAGATGTTTAGCAAGTAATAGCAGCCATCTCCTCCTCCTCATCGCAGGTCAAGTGCTCTCCTCTTTAATCTACTGCCTCTCCTAAATAATTGTCTTATTGAAACTTCCCTTGGGCTCTCAAATGTTCCCTTTTCTTCCAATCCTGTTTTCATCCTCCCCTTCTTTCCCTTGCCAGCTCACCACAATCAGCAGTTTCAGCACTGTGCTCAGGACCACCTCATACTCTCACTCTTTGCTTCTCTCTTCTCCGTGGGTTTTCTTGTGATTTATATTGTCCCATGGTTCTAATTCTGTGCCTCCCCCCCACACACACCCACATACCTGCACTTTACCCCAGGTCCATATATCCAATCCTGACCTCTCTGTTTCCCAGCCTTTGCAACGTCTTTAACTTCTCTCCACCTTCAGCTTCTCCATGCCCTAACCCACCTAACTCTCTTTTTCCAGCATAATCTTCCTTACATAGAAGTCCTATTATATTACCTGCACAAAAATCTTTCTATAATTCTCCATTGTCTCTAAAATTAAGTAAAGCAATTTCATTCTGGAGCCTAAGTCACCAGTGATACACATTTTCATCATATGTTCTAGTGGTTCTAAACAGAGAGTGACACTGTCACTTTCCCTCTTTTCAATGCATTCTAGGGTTTTTGAAAACGTATAAGACTTTTTTTTTTTATAGTCTCAATGACTAAGGAGGTGGCATTGATATTTAGTGGATTGGGACCAGAATGTTGAACTTCCTACAATGTTTTGGACAATCCAACAAAATAAAAAAATTATCCTGCTCAAAATGCCAATAGCATCCCTGGTGAGGCACAAACTAGAACAGACTAGAAGTTCCACTATTTCGCGTATGCACCCATGTTTAACCTACAGCCAACCTATCACAGTGTCCTAACTGTTTTCTAACCTTGGCCTACTGCCAATCTTGTCAAAATATTAATCAGACTTCAGTAATTATCTCGATCAGCTTAATCACTGTGTCATAAAGAAGACTTTCCTGGGGTTACCTAAACCCCACTCATGTCTCACTAAAGGCCACTTTGTGCATTTACGTTATTTCATCTCATAATTATGTATCTTATTCACCATTAGCTCATAAAGACTTTAAGGACAGAAATTTTCTTTTCTTTGTTTATGTTCAGATGCCTATAATATCTCATTTATAATTTAACTATATGTGGCAAATACCAAATATTTTCGTAATAGTAAACTAAGGGATTCATTAATTGGACTGTGAATACCATGCTTTTTATTTCCGCAATTTAGATGAGTAAAACTCTGGCATTTAAATATTTTGACCCCTACATTTCTGTCAAATTCAAATCTCTTCTTGTCCAAAAATAATGATATTCAAACTTTTTTCCATCCTACTCCCTCTTTATTAGGGAATTAAATGTCCACTGATTTCTTTTTCTTTTTTATTTATTTATTTTTTCTTTTTGTCTTTTTTTACTGACTGGTAACGGGATCGCAACCCTCGGTGTTGCGTCCACACTGTGCTCAGCCAGTGAGCGGGAACTGGTCTCCACATGGGATCCGAACCCTCAGCAGGAGCGCCGCCACGCTCCCAAGCAGCGCACTCTCCAGTGCGCCACCAGGCCAGCCCCACTGATTTCTTTTTAAAAGACAAAAGGATAGAATATAGGTCCCTGAGATGTGTGAGGAGAAAAGTGATTGCCATTCATTCCATGTGTGTTTAAAAAAGGAGAAGATTGCTTTGAGTTGAGCTAGTCAAGAATGGTTTCCTTGAAGAGGCAGGATGATGGAGATGTTGTCCAGGTATAAAGAGAACAGGATGAATAAACATGAAATAATGAGTGTAAACTTACTTATCCTCTCTTACTAAAAAGAATACACACCCCTTTCCCAACTGATCTGCAATAATATTGTTTTGTATGTTAGGGATCTACATTTAGATAAGTCTGTTATTGGTTTCTTTATTCTGTTCCATTGAGATGTGTGTCTATCCCTGTGTCAATACTATGCAATTTTAACTATAATAGCATTATTAAGTCTTGATATCTGGTAGAGCATGTCCCATCTTGACTATTCTTGATTAGTTTTGGTTTTTTTTACCCTTCCATGTAAATTTTATAATCAGCCTGCATTTTCCACAAAAAAATAAGATTTTGATAATAGATATTTAAACCTGTAGATAAATATGAAAAGATCTGACATCTTTATGATACTGAGTCTCCCTTACCATGAATATAGTACATTTTTGCATTCATTTTAGATATTACAACTTTTTTTTTTTTTGTCTTTTTTTTTTTTTTCGTGACCGGCAACGGATCGCAACCCTCAGTGTCGCGCCCGTACCGGACCGGGACCGGCAACAGGATCACA
>NW_007728186.1:182384-189676 GCF_000696425.1 Galeopterus variegatus | reverse complement strand
CAACGGGATCACAACCCTCGGCGCCGCGCCTGCACCTAGCTCAGCCAGTGAGCGGCCAGTCTGTATGTGGGATCCGAACCCTAGGCGGGAGCGCCACCGCGCTCTCAAGCAGCGCACTGTAGCAGTGCGCCACCGGGCCAGCCCAGATATTACAACTTTTAATAAGAGTTTATAATTTTCTCTATGAGGTTCTTATATGCCTTTTGTAATATTAATAGTTACATTCATTGTGTTTGCTGAAATAATATGGATTGCTACCATGTTATTTTATTCTCGGTAGCATTTTTTCTCACCTTATTACTTTTTGCTTTACTTTGAATATTTGAATATTCACTGTGTTTCTATTCTGTAATGAGTACCCTAGAAACTTTAACATACTATTTAACTTAAAATATTCTATATTTAATATATTTGTCCTACTCACAACAGAAAGATCTTAGACCATTTTAGTTGCAGATCATTCCCTCCTGACACATATTTCCGAATTTTAGTTTCAAGTATTTTATTTCCATTATAATTTTTTTAAATCCCACAGCTTAGATATTATTTTACTGTTTTACATAGCTATGGTTTATTTAGGTTTGCCCATATTTGCTGTTTCATTGTTCATAATGTTTACATTTTAGACTTTTCTCCTAGAATCATTTTCCTTTTCCTCAAATGTACCTTTAAAAATTCCTTCAGTATGATTCTGTTAGAAGTCAACATTTGAAATTACTTTCATTTTCCCTCTTTCCTAAAAGATATTTAGTGTACGTAGAACCGTAGGTGTTCAATTACTTTTCCCCCCATACCTCCAAGATGCTATTCCACATGTTTCTGACTTTACTTTTGCTATTAAAATTTCATCTTTGAATCTAATTGTCATTTCTTTTGTTTTCAATCAGCCCCTTCTAACTGCTTTTAGAACTTCTCTTTGTCTTTGGTAAACTATCGTTTAACTATGTTGTTTATAGGTATGGATCTATTTTTATTTATCTTGCTGGGGATTTGTTGGGTTTCTAGGATCTGAGTATTGGCAACTTTCATAAATTCTGGATAATTCTCAGCCACTATCTCTTCTAATATTTTTTTTTACCCCATCTTTTGTATTTTTTTCTTTCTGGAACTCTAAGTGGATATATTTTAAAACACCTCACTCTATTTTCCACATTTCTCAATCTTTTTAAAAATATATTTCTCACCCTTTACAGTCTCTATGCTGCTTTCTGGACAATTTTTTTAGATCTTCCAGTTCACTTATTCTCTCAGTAGCTGGATGTGATATACTGTTTATTCTGTTTATTGCATTTCTTATTCAATTAAATTCCATTTCTGTTTTTTTTGTTTGTTTGTTTGTTTTTTCAGTTTGAGCAGTTTGGAAAATCTCTGTTCCTTCTACATACTTTTATTCTTTTCTTTCTTCAAACACATTTATATTTTATATCTGATGTTTTTACCCTCTGCAGTCTTTATAGGTCTAATTATTAGTATGCTGTTTCTACCAATTCTTGCTCCTGGTGCTTGGTTTGTCATATCTTTAGAAATTTTTCTTTCTATTGTGAGCTCATGTTCCTTGTTCCTCTAGCTCTGGCATTTTTGGCCCTTATTTGGTGTAGGTTACCTCACAGATGATTTGCTTTTGCTCTTGTTGGTCACCTGGAGTCAGTAACATCTCAGGACTTTAAACTTCAACGTGGAGTTTTTCATAAAACACAGGTACTAATAGTTCTGTTTTGAAACTTGCTTGTGTGTGGGCTTATGGATAGGACTTCTCAGGGTTATATTTCATTTTCTCATTTTTCTCACTTTCCCTGGAATCCAGAATGAAATAGGCCACTTATCTTCTGAATCCCCCTAGGTAAAGTGGATTTTATTCTTCCTGGTTCACCTAATCTTGATGGTGCTCTTTGATGATTCTGGCCTTATCCAGGTGTGTCTTAACTGATCTCCCACCTTGCGTGGACCCACACAGTGTCTCCACCATGTGGTCCATTAAAATTCATGCTTTAGGCAAGCAAGAATCAGTATGAGAGCTTTATATCACTTATATCCACTTAGAATAATAGTCTTAGCCAATCATCTGCTTTTTTATTAGTATCTACAACAGATTGTAAACATTATGTGGGCATAAACTTCTCTCCTTTTTGCTGCTGTATCTCCAGAACACAGTAGGTGCTAAATACCTATTTCTGGAATGAATAAACATGATAGCTTTCCACTAACAGGATGTCACTTAGTTTTGACAACAATCTTGTGAAGTATCCCTTACAGTTTTCACTTTTCATGTAAAACAAAGTGAGACTCAATTTAAATTTGTATGAAACTATATAGTGGGAAAATGATAGTAAATAGTTAAATCTGGGCTTGTCTGGTAGTGTTTCCATTGCATCATACTATCTCTGGAAACCAAACTTGGCCAACATTTTGAACGACTTTTAAGAACCAGAAACTTCTATCCTCAGATTTGGGTTTTTAGGATAATCTGCAGGGAGCTATCCAGAGTACTGAACTAGCTCATGTTAAAACTCTGCCAGATATGATGGAACATACTGAAGTCTATGGCCAATACAGTCTTTGACTGCAGAGAAATATTTTATTCTCACTTTCACTCTGGTACCAACCACTATATCTCAGTTTATGCCTCCCGGTGACAGATTATATCCACTTCCTGCACCAATATAGACTCAACCTGAACACAACTCCACATCTGCTGCCTCAATCACCAGCATGCATGCCACGGACTATCCCTGCCCTCTCTTTCTTCTTCAGTCATGTCTCTGGAAATCATCCTGACTCCCTGGCCACATTTCTAAAAGTAGCAGCAACTACTCAGAACGCATGAAAGGATATACTTCTTCCTTCAAGGAGTTTGCCATCTGAAGGAACACTTGTGGACTGGTTGTGAGGCTAACTACTTTAGTATGATTGCTTTATTGAGCTAAGTACTTTGAAAAATTAGGCATTTTTTTTTTCATTTCATCATTAAATGTACTCTACTACAGTAGTTGATTGCATTCACTGTATTTTTTTTAAAAAGAATATTTTAGCTGACATTTTGGGGCAAAAAATAGCCTTTCTGGTGATGAGGTTTCATGAGGTTTTGAATGCTGAGAATGAAGAGAAACACTTCTCTTTCTTATTCATAAACAAAATGAGGGCTCAGACTCTTTTAGCTGATTCTATGTCAGACTCTTTTAGCTGACTCTACATAGAAATGATTTTAAGATTTATAAATTTAACAAAACAATAAAAATGATAGCATACTTAGCTTTCTCAACTATTTCTTTACTTATTCAATTCAAAGGTAGTCAATTTAAGATATACCTATAGAGTTTACAAAAGACCTCAGAGCTTGTCAGAGCATTGCATTGGGATCTGACCCTTACTTCAGCAATGTCTTCTGAGCTTGTAGAAAGAATTGTCTTACTAACTCAGTGACTCTGGTCAAACAACTTAAGATCTATGGGACTTGTTCACATTCTACCCATATAATGAGGAGAGTGAGATGTTGCTTGCCTAAATCTAGGCCAGGATAATTTTTTTTCAGGATAGTTATCAACTCTGGGATATATAATTTTTATGACACTCACTTGCTGAAGGTCAGTTATCAAGCTTATTAAGGATCTGCAATGGAAAAATATAAAAGCCAAAGGAGTAAAGCTGGAATCTAAGCAAGTGCCATGATGCCTACCAGCTGCCTTTTATCTCTTTCTTTTTAAGCTCAGATCTTCTTGAGGTGCCCATAAATTTTTCTAGTTAAATCTCTTAATGTTGTGGGATATGGCGCTAAGAATGAAAATATATAGCTGTGCACCTTGATGTGAGAGTGTGAAAGTACTTGACATACCTCCTCATTACGTCCCTGAATGTCATCTAATACAGAGGGAAAATTAAAGAATAGGGAGGAGTCTTGCAGAAAGTTAAAACTATTTCCGTGAAAGTCCAAAAAATAAGCACAGCCATCTCTTTATATTACATAATACCTCTGTACCACAGCCCTAGGTGCCGTACCCAGATAGCACTAAGGTGAAATATGCAATTTCCATATGCACACATACACACACAAAGTGAAAGGAAGACTGTGAAGTAATTGCTAGTGTCCTCTGCATTTCATGCTTCCGGCATCATAAATCGTCAGAATTGGACATAATCTGTGCTGAAGTGGGATAGGGCTGTATGTAAGAACTCCCTTTCATCAGCTAACGTGGACTTAAAGCAACCACGTTAAGTGCCCTGTTTTTAGTTGCCTTGCTCTCTAGCGCCATCTAGCAGTCAGTTGACAAACCATGCGTGGGGCCCCCAGCCCTTCTGACTGCTGTACTAAGGATTAGAGGCTCGGAGATTTCACAGCGAACAAAGGCATTCGGCCTCAAAGTTGAGGAACATGTGAAAAATGTCAGTCCTTTCCTTGACTTTTAAAACCACCCTTAGTTTGAATCAGCCTTTCTCCATGAAAAATGTAAAGGAAAGAACATCAGACAAAATATTCGGTTTGGAAGAGGAAGTGATGAAAAACGGGAAGTGAGTAAAAGTGAAGATAGGAGAAGAGCCTTACTTGTATACCTTTCTAAAAACACGCGTTAAGGACCTGAATTTATTGTCACACATAAAGGATTTGCATGAAAAGTGCGAGCGAGTGACATATTTAGTGCGAGATGCAGCTCTCAGCGCGGCTATTCTGGTGCTATAATTTCTTCTTTTCTCTCCTTCAGCCGTGCTCGTTAGCAATCTGAAATGGGCTCCCTCCTAACCCAAAGGGTGAGCGACAGTGCAGTTCTCTCTTCAAGCATTAGCTCTCAGCGCGGCTATTCTGGTGCTATAATTTCTTCTTTTCTCTCCTTCAGCCGTGCTCGTTAGCAACCTGAAATGGGCTCCCTCCTAACCCAAAGGGTGAGCGACAGTGCAGTTCTCTCTTCAAGCATTTTGTAATACTAATTAACTAATTCCCAGCCATAGGAGGGGAACCTGCAAAGATTCGCCAGAGGCAAACTGCTAAATAAATGGTGACAGATTTCTCAGTTTTCAATTAGATGAAATGACATACTGGGACAACGAATGGCTTGGCTTTCTAATGATGTGAGTTATGAGTTTTTCATTCCTGGAAATAAAGAAAAACACTCTCCATTCATACCCAAAAGGAGAGCCCAGATCCACTCACATTAAAGCACACAGATCCTGCCTTTGGCGGTTACATTCGTGTATGACTGAAAGTAAGACTTGGTCCCCAAGTGCTGCTTTTGAGACTGCTTCTGCTCCACTGACATGTCTGACAGGACACAGCACAGGACCAAAGAGAACAACCAGCCTAATTAAATCTGTACAGGAGGCACTGTGCTCCGTTCAACGGCCCCGACTCCCGCCCTGGCCCCGCCCTGCTCCCTCCTGACTCCAGTGTTGTGTTGCGAATCTCTTGCTAGCATGGCAACTGTTGCTATGTTTGCAGTAATAAGAGGTGGGTGATGCTGGTGTCTCTGTAATGATTCAGATACGAGAGCAATGATTTCTGAATAGATTTCTGGAGCAGCTCGTACAATGGCATTGCACAGTTTGACAGGCTTAATTCCTATTTTTTTTTCTTTTTTTCACCTTTAGCACTTTCCACGTGGACTAAATCTAACCCTCATATAATGCAAAAAATAGCAACATTCTTTCTTTTGCTTGCTACTATTTGAAACAAGAAGTTTCTTTTCTTTAAAAAAAAAATGCATTTCACAAGTCATTGTTTCTTATTTTCTCCTCCAAGCCTATGAGATTGAGTTTTTCTTGGTGTTGAGGTAATAATGACAACTAAAGCAACCTGAAAAAATCGTGGACCCGGGAAGAAAATAATTCCTGTATTAACCAAAGTGGAATGTAAAGCATCCAGCTTTTATATTTGTGATATTAGCTAAGCATTTTCTCTTAATAAGCAGATGTTTTAAAGGCTTCAATTGAAAGCAAGTGCAAAAAATTTATTAATGAATACACGGTTACCATAACGCATCCTCTTATAAAGAAACAGTGAGAAAAATGAAATCCTTTGGGGTTTGGTTTTTGGTTTTGTTTTGCCTTAATCAGGAACTTATTTGCCAGCCAATGTTAACTGGACCCCTAAGTGTCACTGGATGCTAACATAGCGTAGGCCCTAGTGGGGATATGATACAGATAACATTGTCATGTGCACTGCTGGCAATATTAACCTGGCCAAAGAATGAAAAGAGAAGATGCATTACCTGTTTTGATCACTTACTATGTTCTAGACATTACTGTGCATTTTTTCTATGCCATTCATAACCTTGACTTATCGTGACTTTTCTGTAAGGTATTTGTCAGTATTCTACAAATGAGAAAACTGAAGCAAAGAAAGGATAAATGATCTGTCCAAGGCTTTGCAACTGGTAAACAGGAGGACCAAGATTTAAGCCTAGGTCAGCTGGATTCCAAAGCCCATCTTTTCACTTCTTGCTGAGCTGCTATAGTGTGAGACAAGAGAGCTGCTCTCATACCAATCAGCTGTGTGACATGAGCAAATCCCTTCCTGCCCTGGATTTTAGGATTCTCAGCTATAATGAGGCATGTGGACTGAACACTTACTACTAATATGTGGCCCACAGACGAGCAGCTACAGCATCAACTAGGAGCTTGTTAGAAATGCTCAATCTCGGGTCTGACACCATACCTACTGAACCACAATCTGCATTTTAACAAGACTTTAACAGGTGACTTTTGAATGTACATTAAAATTTTAGAAACAGAGGCTGTGCCAATCTTTGTGGACCCTTCTAGCTCTAGTGTATTTAAATATTGTCCCACCCTTACCTCTCTCTAGATCGTACCCCTCCCCTATGGTCATCTTATCTTACCCTGCAAGCATTCCTAATCCCATTTTTACACTTGATGGAAATATTCCCTGTCTTCTCAGTAATGGTTTATCTAGCTTAATCCACTTACCACTTTCTACTTAGTATCTTGTATATGTTGAATAAGTTCCTTGAGGGAAAGACCCATCCATGTGAAATAATTTTACATCTGCAATACCAACTGACATAGTATATTACACTACATTGAAAGGAATGTTGAACAAATCATTACCTTAATTAGTTATGGATATTATACAGTGTTCTGATCGCAAGATTCCTATATTATCCATTATGAATATTTCAAGACAAGCACAATCCGAGTGTTCTATAAATATAGGTCCAAAGAAGTTGCAAATAGAACACATGAAAAGAACAGTTTTTAAATTTTTTTACCCCCCCACCCCACCCCGCACATTTTTAGCACACAAATACATGAAGGATTCAATTAAGACCCAGGTCAACTCCAAAAAC
>NW_007728186.1:178884-181301 GCF_000696425.1 Galeopterus variegatus | reverse complement strand
TCATCCAGGCACATGAGCTCTGAGACTAAAGAACTCAAGTGCCTTTGGAATAACCAAGGTTGAAAATTGAAGCATATTTGTTTTTCTCCCTCTCTCAGTCAGTCATGTATTAATTCAACAAATATTTACAGAATGCTGACATTGTGCCAGGAGTTTGCCAAGGACTGGAGATGCTGAGGAGAATGCATAGTATAACCTTTCTACCCTTTAAGTAGTTAGTATGGAAAATAGACCCCAAACGTATTTATAATACAATGTGATGTATATAATAATGAACACCTGACTCTAGGGTCATGGAAACACAGAGCGAGGCATTACTTAGAGTGAAGAGAGGTGGGCAGTGGTCGTACCAAGTTAAAGGGCATGTGCACACTTTGCAAAAGGTTGCTTTGGCAGAGATGCAGATAGAATTAATATTAACCATAATAAGTCTACCAGATTGAGTTTTGATTTTAAGCCAGATAACAGGCTGTGCTACGTTAAATACATTATCTCACTTAATCCCCATCACAGTGAAGAAGGTGTTACCATTCTCTCCATTTCACAGATAGGAGGAAATGGGGCGCAGGAAAATACATTGGTAAATGTCTGACATGGGACCCAAATCTGGCCAGAGTGGTTCTAGAACGGGTGGGTGGTCTGAGCACTAAACTCTACCTACAAAAGACAGAAGAGCATTTAAAAAACAAAAACGCATAGGCCAATAGGNTGAGTTTTGATTTTAAGCCAGATAACAGGCTGTGCTACGTTAAATACATTATCTCACTTAATCCCCATCACAGTGAAGAAGGTGTTACCATTCTCTCCATTTCACAGATAGGAGGAAATGGGGCGCAGGAAAATACATTGGTAAATGTCTGACATGGGACCCAAATCTGGCCAGAGTGGTTCTAGAACGGGTGGGTGGTCTGAGCACTAAACTCTACCTACAAAAGACAGAAGAGCATTTAAAAAACAAAAACGCATAGGCCAATAGGCAGACTGCATTCAGAGGGCAACCAGCTACTCAGTGTGGCAGAGCAATAGTGTGGGAGACTGTAAACAGGTGAGTAATACTGATAATGAGCTATGGGTCAAAGCCTGGCCCAGGACAGGTGTCTGGGAGAAGAAACCAGGAGGAAGGGCACGCTCTGCCACCAACAGAAGTGGGAGGTGCTGTGCTGTACTTTAAGAGCATACGCCTTCGAGCCAGAGATAACTGTGTTCAGATCCCATTTCTGCCTCCTAAGAAGAGTGTAAACTTGGGTCCTGGTTTACTAAAATAGGGACTGTGATATTATCTTGTCTGGTTTTTGAAAGTACATATAAAACACTTACTATCAACCCTGAGAAATTTGTTGTTTTGTTTTAAACTAAAGATAAATATCCCCAATTTCATAGTTCTGCCCAGAGATGGATGAACACCTTTCTGAGGCTGAGCAAAAAAAAAATGCCTGTGTCTGTTTGGAATTCAGGGTCTTCATTCAAATTCTCTCTTGTCCTTTTATCACTTATTCTCTTTGAGATAGTGAGGCAGACCTTTCTGCTCATTAAATAGCAGCTTTACCCATAAATTTCTCATAGCTTTCCCTCACTTATTTACACTACCTGATTGTCAAATTCAGCAATGTTTACCATTCCTTAGTCACATTGCCATTCAGATTAATGTAAGGGTTTCTGGATGTTTTCTACCTAGTGGCTATTTAGACAAAAATGACAGAAATTGGAGGAAATGACTTTTGAGGATTTCAATTTTTCTCTGTAATCTCTGAAAACTGTAGTTAATTGTGAATGTGCCTGCTAAATATGCTAGTCTACGACATGAAAATGGAAAATTTTTTAAATGCTTGAAAAATAACAAATCTAAATATACTAGTATTACTCAAATGAACATTTTTTCATTCTACGAAAAAATTGTCCTTATTGCTCAGGGAAAGATGAATCTTATATTCTTTTCTTCAATAATATTTTATCAGATTAACATAGAAGAAATTAAATTATGGAATCATGAAATAAAAATTGATGATAAAACACCCAGTTAAAATGTTAGTGGTTGTTTCTGACATATCACTATCTTTTTCTTTCATTCCTCTTTGTATTTCCTATTTTTTTTTTTCCTTTTTTGTCTTTTTTTTTTTCGTGTCCGGCAACGGGATCGCAACCCTCGGTGCCGCGTCCGCACCTCGCTCAGCCAGCGAGCGGGAACCGGTCTGTATGTGGGATCCGAACCCTCGATGGGAGCGCCACCACACTCCCAAGCGGCGCACTGTAGCAGTGCGCCACCGGGCTGGCCCCTGTATTTCCTATTTTTGTATTTAAAGAATTAACAATGTATCACTTACAGATGAGAAACACACAGTGTACAAGTATGTGTCAATTTTCCTTCTCACTCTAGCCCCTTCTCTTACCTGATTCCATCGCTCCTTCTTTAGGTTGTT
>NW_007728186.1:151578-178856 GCF_000696425.1 Galeopterus variegatus | reverse complement strand
GGCCCCTGTATTTCCTATTTTTGTATTTAAAGAATTAACAATGTATCACTTACAGATGAGAAACACACAGTGTACAAGTATGTGTCAATTTTCCTTCTCACTCTAGCCCCTTCTCTTACCTGATTCCATCGCTCCTTCTTTAGGTTGTTCCACTGGATATGCACTCATCTAAGATTAATTAAGCATCTACTATGTGCTGGATCCTGTAATAGACATCAGAAACATAATGATACATTAGACATATCCTCAGCCCTGGAGGAATTTATAGTCTAATAAGGAGGTCAGAGAAGTAAACAGGAAGATAAGTACTGAACCAGATGTAGGATACCCTGGGAGCCTGGGAAAGGTCAGAGGAAGCTTCCTGAAGGCAATGCTATTTAACTTGAATCCGGAAGAATTAACCAAGCAGAGAAGGGATGGAAGGGTATACTAGGAAAAGTAGGTAGCAGGGGCAAAGGCAGGGAGGTAGGAACACATGTGATGTATATATATGGGGGACAGCAAAGAGCTGGGTATGGCTAGAGCACAAGATATGGATGGGGATTTAAAGTGAACAAAAGTAGAAATAAGAGAAGCACATGGAGACAAGCGAGTTGAGTTCAATATCCAAGGAAAATTAGAAGAAAACAGCTTTCCTTTATGCAGCTTCCCTTCTAGTCACTGAGACCTCAGACCAGGCAGTAAGTGTGCAAGGATCTAGATGAGACTGGACACAGCAACCAGCAGTCTTTGTTGAAATTGCACTAGTGCCTGACTCAAAATTGAGTGACCTGAGTGAGCATGATTTCTGCAGCTATGTTTAGAATGGGTTGTCCTAAGTCCACGAGTGGACTTGGGGGTAGAGGAGATGTGTCAGCACAGATTAGACATAAGTGACATAGACACAGTGGAGCTCCATCTTGAACCTGAGATTGGCCCCTGGAACTGTTCAAACCAGCCAGCACTGCAGGGGTGGCTCTTGGCACTCAGCTGATCCTGTTCTTGTATTGATGACACCACACACCTGATCATCTGTTTATGAATCTGTCTTTAAATGGTGAGGAAAAGGAAGTAAAGATGTAAGGATCTAGTTGTCATGTCAATAAAAGAAAAAAGGAAAAGAAATTAATTTACCCATGCATTTCACAGCTCGTAGTTTGTTAATCTCTCTCTTGAGATGTGTATGATGAATCTGAGACCTACTGAGTTAACCACCCAGCACCTCTGCCATGTGCCTTATTCCTCTCTATCTGTGTCTCTGCTCTCACACCACACTCATCTGCTAGTGCCTAGAATAATGCCTGGCACCTGGGAGTTACCCATCAGGAGTTCCTTGAGTGAAAGAACGAATGCCTACCACTGACAGGGAGCCATTTATACTGTTCTGTCTTCACTGCTGGGGGCTCCATACTGTGTTCCTCTAAACAGGCACCCTTGCAGCATGCCTCGCCCCATGCAGAAAACCTGTCTATTAACAAGCCTTGGGACAGACCGTGGGAGCACCCAAAGTTGGCCTTTTCTGCCTCTCACCAGGTAAATGGCTCATGGTGGAAAACCATAAGTGATTTTCCATCTCACTAACATTTTCCATGAGAAGACACTTGAAGAACATACTCTTGGCTCTTTAAAGTTGATGCTAGTTTGGGACTGTTAATAAAGCCTTTGTCAAGGAGTTTTGTTGTTAGAATTATCCAAGCACACAGCTTGCTCAGTCGGAACTGTTTGGCCTAAGAGCACAGCAGGGGTGCCTGAGATGAGGAACTGTTTGTGGAGAGAGTCCTGACCCAGAGGTCCATGTGTGCTTTTCCAGTTCATTCATTCAGCAGACATTTATTGAACAGTTTGGGATTTGGAAATGTACTGAGGCCACATCCCTGCCCTCAATGAACGAATAATTTAAATTCAGTGCACTAAGTGCTCTTAGCAGAGGGAGCACATGGGAAGGTGGAGATACAGGAGTACTGGTAAGAGTGGAGAAGCTGATGGTGGCTCTCTTTGTAATGTTGCCTTGGGAGAAAAGTTCTGGGCGGTAGGCTCATCCCTCTTCAGACTCCTCCACGTCTACAGAGAATGTGGCATTCTCCCTGCAAGAGTGGCTCCTTTTCTGTTCCTCTCTCTTCCCCTTCTCTTCCTCCCTTTTTCTCTAAACCAAACCTAAGCAAGTCTGCATTATCCAGAGGCAGCTGGTGCTACGATGTGGGAGTATTAAATGTTTAACATCTTGTCACTTGCATAACTGATGGAGTCATCCTTTTTGTTTCAGAGTTTCATGTTTAGGGGTTGAAAAGCTAGATTGATGAGCATTACCAAAGAGAAATATTTTTTGAAAAGTAAGTGAAGCTGATGACACATTACTTTACAGTTTAGTGAAATTCAGCAAATCTAATTCTATTATCCTGTCAAAGTTTCAGAAAAAGGAGACCTGAAAGCATACTTTAGATGAATCTTTAAAGATTTCAGAAGCCACAACCCACATCTGCAGGAATCAGATGCATCTGGTGCTGACAGACCTTTGTTTTTCTATAGACTAAGGGGAGTAAATAATCTTCCAACAACTAATTAGGTAAAGTTATCTTTAGTGATGCAGTGCCTGCCTCTCTCCTCCTTGAAAAGACTGTCAGGCAGTAAACGATCACTGTGTTTTTCAATTCAAAGGCTTTTCAGAGTTTACATAGCCGAATTTACCCAGGCACACCAAAATGGAGGCTTCCTTTATGAATCATAGAACATGTGCTGAAATGCAGATTTTATAGAGCATTTAAAGCCAGATATTATGCTCTTGTTTATTTTCACAATCAAGTATGAGATACAGTCTAATAAACACACTCTGACCAAAATGCCAGGAGCAATTGTTTTAAAGCATTTTTCTACAACTCGATGTATTTGTCAGAGGTTCACAAGCTGACAAACTGAAAGGGATTTATGATGCATTCAGCACTAGTATGACTATATATGTACTTGTACTAAAATGTTATTAAGGGGAAGACTTTAAGTAAAAGAGGAACATCGATGGAAAGTTTCATTTTAATAGAAAATGCTATTTTTCTCTGGGCTATCTAGCAATCATTCGTTGAAGAAGAAAATTATCAATACAACTTACTGAGAACTTATTATGTACTAGTATATACAAGGGTGCTTCAAAAAGTTCATGGAAAGATTCGTATTATCTTTTAATTCTATTTTTCCATGAACTCTTTGAAGTACCCTCATATATTATTGAATTTTATATCCCCAACTACCAGCAAAGTAGACATTAACTCCATTTGAAGATGGGAAAACTAGTTAAAACATTCGGGACACATGGCCTGAGGTAGTAAGGAAAGCTGGGGTTGACCCAAGTCTATCCAAACCCAAAGCCTATGTGTGCTCTTTGTAGGACAGCATAAAAAAATTCTGTTTGGAACTCATGATGAAAACACAGTCAAGGTTTTGCTAAAAATGTGAAGGGTTGTTATGGGTTGGATTATGTCCCCCCAAAAGATACGTTGCAGTCCTAAGCCCCAGTACCTCAAAATGTGAACCCCGGTACCTCAAAAATGTGACCTTATATGGAAACAGGTTTGTTCCAGATGTAATAAATTAACAGGAGGTCATACTGGAGTGAGGTGGGCCCTTACTTCAATATGACTTATTTCCTTATAAGAAGAGGAAAGAGACACACAGAGCACGATGTGAAGATGATGGAAGCAGAGATTTCAGTGATGCACCTACACACCAAGGAATGTCGAGGATTGTTGGCCATCACCAGAAGCTAGGGGACAGACATGGAACAGGTTGCTCCTCAGAGCCTTCAGGAGGATCCAGCCCTACTGACACCTTGATTCTGGACTTTTAGCCTCCAGAATGGTGAAAGAATAAATTTCTGTTGACCTTAAAACACCCAGTTTTTGGAACTTTGTTATGGCAGCCCTGGGAAACTAATGCAGGGGATGATAGAGCTTTATAGATCCTAGGAAGAAAAAAACTCCATACTTAATGTTAGGTCAGCACCCTTTATGGGGACAACAGTCATATGTTATTTTTTCCTTCATCATTTGGGGGAGTTATACAGAAAACCCACACCTAACCCCGTGTGAGACTTGAAAGACATTTTTTTTTTTTGGTGACTTCTCAAAAAGAAATACATGAGCAATTAAAGTTATGGTGAAATTCTAACATTTTGTGTCCCCATACACATCACTAGCAGAGGTGTGCCGTTTGAAGTTTCTCTGATGGTTGCTGTTGGCAACCAGTCCTACAGAAGGCACAAGCCTAATTAGGGTGGGAGTCAGAAAGAAATTGCAAGTAACTGAGGTCAGACATAACTCGGGTTGAACAGGGGACTGACATGGGATGTAGTCAAACAAAGGGAATCATGGTGTGAGGCAGGCAGACACAACAGGTGAGGGGTGGAAACTACACTCTGATGGAAATTACTAAAAGCTTGATCTGAGAAGGACATTCAAGTAGGTCAAAGAATAAATATGACAGAATCTCAGGGAAGTCTGAGGTTTTTATCTTCAGAAGCCTGGTCTTCCTCAATTGGCTTTCTTTAGAATGGAGATCATCAGCTATAAAAAGGACTATACTTACTCATGCCAACCTAATGCCCCATGGAGCCAGTTCACCTCCCTTCTGCCCTTAAGATTCTGATATCTGACTCACTTGAGAAGGAGGAACTCGCCTTTGCAGAGAACGCGAGTGGAGAGAGCGGGACTGATGTCTTTAGGAGCCTCAATGTAGGGGAAGGAAAAGATAATCCACTTGCTGGTGGAGCCATCCTCTGGGGATCTGCAAACTGGAACTGAGCTGAGAATGTGGGTCTAAAGTGTAAATCATCCATATTTGTATTCATAATAACTTTGGTATTTCAAAAATTTTTTAAAATCTGGCCATTTCTTTTTATTCTGAAATTTCCTACTAACCAGGAAAAAAAAATTGACTAAGTTGAATATCAGTCCGTGAATGTTGCTGTATTCAGTCTTTCTCTCACTCATCAGTTTGATCGCCATTTACTAGGATAGGAAGTGGGTTCCTAATTTCAGATATTTTGCTAAATGCTGAAAATAAGGGCAAAAATAAGATGAGATTCCTGACTTAAGATGATAACAGTTCAGTTAGGAGGGCGTTATCAAATTCATACAACACAACGCATTAAGTGCTGCAATAGAAAGAGCAATTCCTTCTCCTATGGGACTTAGTATGTGAGGGGAACTGTGAGGGAGAAGGTCATTGGGGGTGGTGCCTACCTATGTGAGGCAGGGAGTAAGAGGTAATGAGGCTGGAGGAGGAGACCTAGGCCTGCTGCTAGTGACCTGGGCCATGGGCCTCAGCAGTGGGCGGCACGGTCAGCCTTGTTTTATAGGAAGATCATTTTCATGGCTTTGCTGAGGATAGCCTAGAGAGGGCAAGGGGCTAGCTAGTGGCAGAGGAAAACGGTTATAATATTGTCAGAGTCAAGCTTTCGTTAGTCGTGCTAAGTTTAAAAGAAGAATGACCAGTCACGGGAGGTCTTACCTGTTACAAATGATAACATGGTATCTACCTCCTACATGAAGGTGGCATTCCATATTCCCCTCACTAATTCAAACATTTTATTTCTCCAGTAGTAGTAATGGATATACCCTCATACCACCAGACTTTTTCCCCAGCCCTTATTATGACAGGTTAAGACAGCTTATGCTTGGAATTTTCCAGTGTTAGAATATTCTACAAAGATGAAATGTCCTTATTGCCAATTCACAAAAATAATCTCAGCAATTATTAACCACACACTAGACAATATTTTCTCCAGCAACCTCTCTCCAAATCTGACAGAAGTTGAAAGGAAATATTTACAGTGCATGTTCCCATGAGCAGAATTACAAGGAAACACAATAACAATTCAAAACAAAACAGAAACATCGTTGTCCCAGCTCTGCTGATGGAGATTATTCAACGCTTGCCCCCATTTCGGCAGATGCTATTCATCAGTATGCATCACAGGGCTCATTCTCAGCACCTGGGCACTTTCTACCTGCACTATATCTGTAAAGGCAATTCTTTTAAAAAAGGTTAATAACATTAATCCCATTTCACAGATGGGAATAAAAGACAACTGGTTTATCATATTTTCTTGGGTCAGACAGTAAATCAATGCCTCATTAACATTCATTAGAATTTTCACTCCAACCAATTTCAAACTAAGCTCCTTCCCGAAGGCCCTTAATTAGTATCAAGAATTTTCTTGATTCGTCCCTGACTGAATCATATGTCAAACACTTGAGCCCATATCTGAACAAAGCACTGTGCTGGTGGTACGAGGCCTGCACAGGAAATGCCAAGTGGGTTGACTGAGCCAGCATGTGGAAAATAGTTTAGGATCATTGAAGGCTAACAATAGTTAGTAATGGTGATATTTACGGAGGGCTCCATATGTGTAGGGCCTATCCTGAACATTATATGTCATCTGCTATGTATTACTGAATTGGGTCCCATTTCAAAGATGAGGAAACTGAGGCTGAGATAGTGACTTGTGTGAAGAATACAGTGAGTAAGCAGAAAATATATTTAAAACAAGAAACTGAATCCTGAGTTCATGGTCTCAATCACAAAGCCAGTGGTTTTCAAAATTGAGAATGAGTCAGAATCACCTCAAAGGCTTCTTAAAGCACAGATTTCTGGGCCCACTCCCAGAGTTTCTGAATCAGTGCGTGTGATGTAGGGTCAGAAATTTGCATTTCTCAAGAAAATAAAAAATAAAAAGGGCCGGCCCATGGCTCACTTGGGAGAGTGCGGTGCTGTTAACACCAAGGCCGCGGGTTCGGATCCCATATAGGGATGGCAGGTTAGCTCACTGGCTGAGTGTGGTGCTGACAACAGCAAGTCAGGGGTTAAGATCCCCTTACCGGTCATCTTAAAAAAAAAAAAAAAAAATTGCATTTCTCACCAGTTCCCAGGTAAAAGATACTTAGGCTGATAATGTAGGGACCACACTTGAGAACCACTGCTCTAGGCAATACATAATGTAGTAATCTTTGACTGTATTCAGCACACAGTGGGAAGCCATTCAAAGTTTTTGAGCAAGAGGTGACCTGGCCAGAGTGCTACTGTTAGAAGATTAATCTGGCAGCTGTGTGTAGGGTACTAGAGGACAGATGGTGGACCAGGAGGATCCCAGCTAAGTCACGTAGAAGCGGAGAGACGGTAATAGATGTGGAGAAATATTGGCCCAGTGGAGTAGACGGAGAGAGTGAGTTTGTTTGCTGATTGATTGCAGATAAAGGAGTCGTCAGATGTGATTGTCTGCTTTTCAGTCTGGGAGGCTAGAAGAATTATTAGACCATTAATAGAAATTGAGAGGAGTTCTACCTTCTTGTGTATTTCCATCTTCTGTTTCCACATGGCCTCCTACCACTTGCTCACTTTATTATTGTTTTTATTTATGAGATTCTCACTGCATTTTCCTTCTTCCTCTTTATGTGCGGGGACTAATGGATAAGGGGCAACTATAGACTCTTGCTCTCTCTGAGATCCTGTTCGTACCTCAAGGACCTCTGATTCTCCCGCTCCCCTCTACAAACACCTCCTTTTGGGGATGGTGGTTATAGCTCACACGCAACTCAGGGATCTTAGTGGATTCTACTAATTATAACTAATTTTATTGTTTCTCTGTTTTACCTGAAGCTTATCTTGAAACTTATTAGCAGAGCTTCGTAATCTATCATAAATGGTGTTCGATGTAGTATTTATTTTTTAAGTTCAAAATGATTGTATTAGTGTTTTGGTCTCACATGTGCTTTTATATAATTTATTTCCTACAAGTAAAGGGTGCATTTTTAAAACATCATTTATAAATCTACATCCTTTAGGGAATATTTAGCCAATTTAAAACAAATTACCTTATTTTATTTTATTTTATTTTTTTTTTCTTCTTGACTACTCTTTTATTTCTGGAAGTTATCATGGAATTTTAATATATAGCATTGATAACCAAGGTATAGCATTGATAAACGATAATACTTTTGCCTTATTAACATATCATGTTTCTGTTTTATGCCTTCCTTTTTGCATTGGCCTCAACTTCTAGAACAATATTAAACAATAGTGGTAAGACTGAGCATCCTTTTTGGTTACTGATTTTTTTTTTTTTTTTAATTTTTATTTTGTCAATATACAATGTATATGATTTTTATGACCCNACTTTATTATTGTTTTTATTTATGAGATTCTCACTGCATTTTCCTTCTTCCTCTTTATGTGCGGGGACTAATGGATAAGGGGCAACTATAGACTCTTGCTCTCTCTGAGATGCTGTTCGTACCTCAAGGACCTCTGATTCTCCCGCTCCCCTCTACAAACACCTCCTTTTTGGGGTGGTGGTTATAGCTCACACGCAACTCAGGGATCTTAGTGGATTCTACTAATTATGACTAATTTTATTGTTTCTCTGTTTTACCTGAAGCTTATCTTGAAACTTATTAGCAGAGCTTCGTAATCTATCATAAATGGTGTTCGATGTAGTATTTATTTTTTAAGTTCAAAATGATTGTATTAGTGTTTTGGTCTCACATGTGCTTTTATATAATTTATTTCCTACAAGTAAAGGGTGCATTTTTAAAACATCATTTATAAATATACATCCTTTAGGGAATATTTAGCCAATTTAAAACAAATTACCTTATTTTAAAAGTACAATTTTAAAAGTTCTTCAGTTGATTTTTCTACACTAATAGGAGAGGTAGAAAAATAGGGAAGAAAACTTCTGAAAATCTCCTTATAAAACAAATAGTTTTACAAAATAATCCCACAGAATATATCCTTTTTAAAAAATTAGATATTATACATGGAATTTTTCTAATGTGAGGATAGGTATCTATTATGAGGATATATTACAGCTAAGGTAAACCAAAGGTGAATGTTTATAATGTTTGCCATTCTGTTGTGAAATGTTTGTTACCTATGCCTTGATTATAAATGACAATTTATTTTTCAAAAACTTGACTGCACTGGAATCTTTAGTATGAAATTTTAAATGCATTCCATTTAAATACACTTATAGAATTCAATGACCTTGCCTTCTATTTATTTATTTTAATTTGAGACCATCACTCATGATCGCCACAAACTTTCTTCCTCAGTTTCTCCAGTCTCTCTACAATTTCAGAAATCCTCTTCTCTCTACCTCCAGACAGAGAAATTGTGCTGCTGCTTTCTGAGGCCAGCCTCTCCCTTTCTCCCAGAAGGGGATGGACTTGCTCCATCCATCCATCCACCCCCCAATGTCCCCGTTGCCTCCTCTGCCCCTGGCTCTTCCTCCTTTACTCCTTGCTTGACTCCTTTGACATTCTCCCTTCCTCCTGTCCTCTGACACCAAAATTTATGTTTCACAACTTCCAAAAATTAAAAAAAAGACATGCCTCTTTAAACAGCAAGTTTATTGTTCTGCCTCCATTTTAAAGAGACTGTTAGCAAAAGAGAAGGAAGAAAGAGGGGAGGCCTGGATCATATTATAAGATTTCTGGGTTTTGGTCCACTTGTTTAGGCAGCTGAGTTGTAACTTGTTTAGGCAGCTGGGGTTGAGGGGACTTGGTGGCAGGAAGCCCCTCACTAAACTTAGACCTGGAAGTTACATGTCGAGCTGATTCATCTTGGGATGGTTTGCTTGGAGCTTTAATTGTTCAGGTGACATGGGAGCAGAAGTAAGGAGAAGCTTGAATAATCCTAAGAGTCCGTGTGGCAGTGTGGGGGTCCTATCTGTGAGAGCTCTGGGTGTCCTGACTGGACAGAGTGTTCTTACAGATGTGTCTCCTTTGGGCAATAGCTCAACCCTCAGCTTGAACTTCAGAACATTTTTGGATAAGTCCTCACTCCATCACCATAGAGGTTTGCACGGGTGAAATTAGGATCTACGTGGAAGTTGTGTGTAGCAGTGATTAAGAGCATGTTCTCTCAGTCAGACAGGCTGGGTTCACATTCTGGCACTGCCTTTTCCTTCTGTGATCTTGGCCAAGCTAATTCATCTCTATTTGCTTCTTCATCTATAAAATGGGGGTAATAATAGTACTTACTTCATGGTTTTTGTGGGAATTAAATGAAATAATATACATAAGTCACTTAAAACAATGTCTTACACATAGTTACTACTCAACCTTATCATACACACACAGGAGTATCATTATGTAGGTATATATGTGTGTATTCATGTATATAGACACATCTATATACCTACATTCTGAATTAAGTGCCATTATTTTCTTAGAGACTTTTTCATTTTCTTCCTTCCTTCCTTTGATTAGGAAGTGATGGGTAAAAACCCACTATATTCCAGGCTTGGGGGACACAGTGATCAGCAATATGAACCCAGTCCTTTTCCTCACAGAGTTGGTGAACAAGCCATTCCATTTCAGCAAAGCATGATACATTTTTTGATAAGAGAGGCACAGGGTCTAATGAATACATGAATGAATAAATGGGTGCATAAATGTTTCTAGCTATTTCTACTTTAATGTTATATATTTTGATACCTGCAATTAAGTCCAAAGTTCCTTAAAACCAGTACTAGTCTATTCATAATGCCATTTCTGCTAGGAATCTTAACTCCTCCAAAGCCCAGAGTGATTCTGGATCTGCATCCAACTGTTGTTAATCTTCTAAGCAGGTAGCTGGGATCCAGGTAGAGCAAAAACATCCAAATGAGGGAGATATATCAATGTCCCTCCAATGATAGGTGGCAGGAAGTAGTTACTGTCTGCCTTATTTCCTGTCCTTCTCACTTTTCGAATGCTCTCATGCTGAGATTCACTGGCCAGGGATTGTTCTTTTGAACCAAAAAATCTGGTTCAGGCTCTATTGGAAACTTAATATAGCACGTGAAGCATTCAGGCCGTGATGAATCGGGGCCAGACACAAGTAGAAGGCTGTGGACTTAAGGGCTTCAAAGAGAGACATTTAGGGCAGTTCTGCTCTTGGAGCTGCTGCTTGCATTTACTAAGAGCCAGAATCCAAAGGAGGCAGCTGCTGCAGATGTGCATAAATAAAGAAAGCAAGCTCCTAGCGTTCCTATGGGAACCCGAAGCATCTCGGATTACCCATTCCCCAGACACGATTTCCTTTCAGCTTGGTGTCTCATATTAAAAGGTAGACCAAGGAGTACACTTCCAGAGTGGTGCTTGCAAGATATTTGTAGCAGGAGTTGCATGACTAATTCTCCCAACACAGTATAGAAGGCTTACTACTGAGGGCATTATACATTTAAAAAATAGCATAAAAAAAGAAATCTGTCTTTTTCACATATTCCAAAAATGTGGGGTTTTTTTCTAGTTCCCAAAAAGCGCGTGCACGCGCACGTGTGTGTGTGTGTGTGTGTGTGTGTGTGTGTGTGTGTGTGTGTGAGAGAGAGAGAGAGAGAGAGAGAGGAAGAGAGAGAGAAAGTATCCAAGAAAGCCATCCCAGAATAACATTATTCATTTTCTGATTGGAATATTGATCGTGTGATTCAAATCTCGGTTAAAATTGGTGTTTTTATTAGGTTCAAAATCTGATGTCCTTTTACCTTAGCCCCTGGCTTTAATGGAAACTTTGCCTGTAGAAGGAATTCAAGATTAGGCTGTGAACACATAAAATCCAGCACCACATGATCCAAAGCTTCAATAGATTCATGACCAGAAGCCCGAATTTCTAACTCCAAGCCCAATGACCACTGGAAATTGAAAAATCCAAATTACTAATGAGAGAAAAGAACCCCATGAATTCACTCCAGCAGATGACAAGGTTTTCTATAATATAGCAACACTGTGGAACAGAAAAACAATGAACCACGGTGTGGGTTCTATGAGATTCTTTTCTCTCTTACCAGCCAGGTGACCTCAGGCAAATTGCCCGACCTGTCTGCCCTTCAGTTTCTCCATGAAAAATAATAATAATAAACCAATCCTACATAGATGCTAGGAAAATTAAATAAGTAATTGTACATGAAGTAAATGTTTTAACACTTATGATTTCAAAAAGTGCTTTTATAGACATTACCCCAATTGATAATTCTCTGAAACTTATAGATTTGTAAAGACATATATTATCAAGTTGTGAGTGTGATATCTGTGTTTTGCTGAATTCTGTAGGTCACATATCTAAGAGAACGAAGCAATTCTACCAAGCCACAGGTCCAAAGACATGGGTGAATGTAGAATTCTTGCTTTTACCAGGGAAGCACTTTTACAAAAGCATTGCCACTTGGCAATAGCCACAAACGGTGACCAGCCACAAACACCATCAAGTAGTTTTTGTGGCAGTGTTCACAAAAGCTCCAGTAATTCTTTTCTGTGAAAGGTCTTTAAAACACACAATAACTGTGTGGTAATTGCCATCAGAAGTATTTTGGAAGCAATTAGAAGAGTCTGTTGGGTATTTTAACAGCCTGATCTCTGCCTCTTTCAGCTGGTTCTGGAAAATTGCAAAGGGAATGCCTCTGTGAGCTGCCAGGAGTAGAGGCGGCTTGGCCCTTTCCATAGCAAGGTGCAGGCCCTCCACACTTGGCACTGTGTAGACTCCAGGGCTGCTGTGTAGAGTCACTGGCTGTGACCAGAGCTGGGGTAGGGCCAACTGGTGACTCACTGTCGGCCCTCCACAAAACCCCTTCCTATTCAAAAATTGTTCAGGAAAATGCATTAGCAAAATGCTACATAAATCTCTTCTGGAATGAAGCTCATAAAAGGCTTTCCATTTTTCTCAGTTCTGGGGGCTATGGGCATTTTTTAACCTAATTCATTTATTCACTTAGAAAATACTCATTCAAGGCTTACATTTCTAGGCTCTGCAGATACCGCAGCAAATAAAACAAACCTCTCCCCTCATGGAGCTTTTATTCTAGGGTGAGATGAGAGTGACAGATAATTTTTTAGGAAGTAAATTACATAGTATGTTAAAGCAGGGATGGGGGACAGGGAGCGCAGAAAGAGATGTGATTTGCAACTTTATACAGGATAGTTAGGGAAGATTTGCCCTGAAGATAACATTTGAACAAAGACACCAATGAAGTGAACCAGAGAACCACAAACCCTTGGGGAGGAACATTCCAGATTGTGGGAACAGCAAGAGCAAATTTCCAGAGGTGGGATCATGTCTGTGGATTCAGAGAATATAACCAGGAGGCCAGATGGAGCAAAATGGTCATGGGCAAGAGTAGTAGGAGACAAAGCAGAGAAGTTGGGGAGCCAGATCACGAAGGAGGTGCAGAGCATTGGCAGGACTGGAGCATTTACTAAGATTGAAATGCGTGCCACTGCAGGGGTTTGGGCTGAGAAGTGGCCTGACCGGGTTTCGTCCTAAAAGGATCTCTCTGGCTGAGGTACTTTGGGATTGGGAGGAAAGGTGCTCAATTAATTTGCTCTTTTAAACCTACTTTCTATTCATTTGATTATCTAACAAATACTTTATTTAGCCAGGCTATGAGATGGATACTAGAGAAGACAGACAAATAAAGAAACAATGTGACAAGAACATATTAAAGAGGCCAGCTAACCCTGTACTGGGGGTGGGGGGGAAGCAGAGGCCTGAAAGATGAGTTGCGTTATCCAGTGGAAGAGGGGAAGGAAAGGATGCTGCAGGCAGGAATGGTAATGATATTGGGAACAACAATAATATAGCAGCTAATATTTATTGAGCACTTACTATATGTTAGAGTTTTTTCTAAGCACTTTACTTACATATCATCTGATATAATCTTCACAAAGACCCACATATATAACAGGTCTGACTATCGTCCTCATGGTACAGAGAGGAAAGTGAAGCTCAGGAAGGTAATGTAGCTTGCTCAAGGGCAGCAGCTCAGAAGTTGCGGTGCTGGCAATGGACACTTGGTTCCGTCTGACTCAGACCTCATGTTCCTAACCACTTGGCAACCTGCACAGAGCACTGGGACTGAGAGATGAGGCTGAGGAAATGATCAGGAGCTCAGTTCAAAACAAATTCATTTTAAAATACATGTTGAGAGTAAACCGTGCCAGCTCCAAATGCCAGGGCTACAGAGATAAATAACAAAACATGACTCCTGTTCTGAGGGAGTGTGCCTTCCGGTGTGCCACGGATCAAGGCTTAATAAATACCAATATAAAAATGACCATAGAGGTCTAGCTGTTCAGGAGGCCACAGAGCCCTTCTTACAGAAGACACAGTCACATTCCTGCCATCACAGAAGGCAGGAGCAGTGGTCGGCTCAGCAGGAAATGTCAAACCCTTAGTTGCCCCAAGGTTCAAAGAAGCATCACAGCACATCACACCGAAGTGGGGTAAGAGCTGCCACATTACTGGCAGGAGAGGAGCTTTTCCATGAGATCAAGGCACCCCAGCAACGTAATACCATTCTGTTATTCAGGGTCTGACAGCAAAGCATTCGCAGAGGAGGGGAGGAAAGCTTTGGTGTTGTGTGATGAGGCTAAAGGCCCCAGAGGTTTGATACACATTCACTTAAAACAAAACAAAATAAAAAAAAAAAACATGGCTTGTAATTTTGTAAACTCCTTAGGGTGTTTCAAATGGTTTGTGAAGATCAATGTTCTGCATGTTCAAAGAGTTTAGGGAGTTTTAAAACCTTCCATTCAGACTGGCCTGTCATAAAGAACAAAGGAACATGGAATTTCTTGCAGGGATATGAATTCACACAAAGGAGCCCAGAGATTTAAAATCAACAAAGATGGCCTTTGAACTTTCCTCAATCCAAAAGGGGAAAGGAATATGTATTGCTCTGTAAGCTCCTATCTAGTTGCTGCTTTTATCTTTCATCAATAAAATTGGTTTTATGATTTTTATTTATGTAACCACCCAGTGGCCATTAGTAGTTAAAAGCTTGGGCTCAGAAAGACCTGAGTTCAAATTCAGTTCTACCATTTACAAACTGTGTGACAGACTGCAAGTTAGTTGAGCTCTCCAAGACTCAAATTTTCTTATCCATGGGATAAAAACAGGAGCATCACCTTCTTCATTGCGTTGCAATGAGGGTTAAGGGAGAATACAATTTTGAACATGTCTAATATATGGTAATTACTAAATAAATACTTTGTATTTTTTTTCTGTTTTGCCATTAGCTCTTATATTTTAGTCCTCAATATTCCTCTTCCAGGAGAAACTATGAAAATGGAAGATGAGTGGAGATTCCACTTTCACTGAGATTGTATTGTCTAGGCCAGAGGCGGAAAGCAGCTTAGGAGAACATCACATATGGGATGTATCTGCTGCTCTAATGGAGAGATTGGTAAACTATGGCCCATGAGCCAAAGCCAGCTCCCTGCCTGTTTTTGTAAAGGTTTATTGAAACACAGACATTCTCATTTGTTTAAATATTGTCTATGATTGCTTTTGCACCACAATGGCAAAGCCTTGTAGTTGCAACAGAGACCAATATGGTCTGCAAAGCCTAAAATATTTACTATCTGGCCCTTTGCAGGACAAGTTTGCTGACCCCTACTTTAGAAGCATAAAAATCCACTATTTTCAAGTTGCACAGCTCTGAAACTGTATACATTGGAAACTTGCCTCCCCAGGGAGAAATTAGACTACCTTCAAGAAGTTGGTACATTTACAACTAGTCAGTACCAGGTGCTGTGTGGGGCACCAGGCATACAAAGACTCACAAACCAGGGTTCCCCCCCACAAAGATTCCACAGTCCAGCTGTGAAGACAGATGAACACAACTCACTGCGATGTGAGACAAGTTCTGCACCAGTGCTGAGAGCAAACGGCTGGGCAGCACCAAGGCCACCATGGTTCCTTCTTCCTCCATCACCTCCATCACAGAAGTTGCCATGTCCATATCTGTGAGACTGCACTGAGAACCACTGGATGGACAAGGATGCTGTCCATAATGGGGAATCATTCTCAGACTTCTCTGGCGATGGTGTAGAGGATGGAATGGGCTGGGCAGGGGATAGGATCAGGGAGCCTTGTGTGGGGATTATTGCTCTAATGCAGTTGGTTGTAAGTTGCTCTTCTAGGACATGATCTTAAGAAGTGCAGTGAGGGAGAGGGAAAGACGGAAAGTAAATATGGGATATGTTGATGAGTAAGACACCATTGTAGCCAACTGAGGCTTATCTCATCTTGTACCCTCTAAGGGTGTAGAACATTCTTCAGAAATTTCTCAGTGAGGAGCAAGTCAACTGGAGTATTTATCCACCAACTCTTATTCCTGATTGACTGAAGGTCATTTGGGTGGGTGAGAGGGAGCATGTACAGAAACCTCTGAACACTAAGTAGGTTGAAGTATGCAAGCAGAGCAGCAAGCACTGCCTATGCAGGAGACAACGAATAAGTATACAAGAAATGTGAGATGGTGATACATGCGTGGCAAACAGTGAAAACAGGTTGAAGGGATACAGAGGCACTGGAAGCTGGCTTAGACGGGGTAGTGAATGACAAAAACACGCCTTCTGCAGGAAGACGAAACAAATTCAGCAGAGCCAAAAGCAAGTGCAGAAATAGAAGGCCCCTGTGGTGGGCAGAGGGTAGGAGGCAGGGAACAGTGGTACAGGATGAAGTTCCAGAGGTGGGTAAAGGCCCAGGCATGAGGGCTTCACCAGCCAGGACAGGATGTCAGCATGTTGTTCCTCACATGTTGGGCAGTCACTGAGCAATTTTAATCAGGAACGTGGCAGGATCTGGTTAACACTTTTAAAAGTTCATTTTTGTTACTCTTCTCTGTCTTCTCTTCCCTTCCCTTCCTAAATGATTTGGTTCAAAAGCTGTTAGGGCTGAGCAAGGTCAACTTCCCCAGTGGGTGTGGAGCAGGATGTCAGAGTCCAAGTAGATTGTGGAGAATGTCCCTGTGGGATGTGGGAGTGATGAGTGGCACTGCCTGGCTCAGGGTGTCAGAATACACGTGGTGGAAGAAAGCATGAGGATTAGGGCTGCCCAGTCAAGGTGCTAGAACCCAGGTATGGCGAGGAAGACACCCGTAGGGGAGAGCAACCTGGCATAGTAAGTCAAAGCCCAAGTCTGGGAAGAAGGACACCCATGAGAGGGGTGGTGAGAGCAGTGGCCTCACCAAGGTGCCAGAATGTTCATCCAGGGCAGTGGCCTCCATGGTTCCATGCAGGTTGAGCAGGACATCTGCACAGGAACGTGCCTCGTGTGGGGAAGCTGGAGCATAAGGGTGGCGAAGAGGGTATATGTGTGGACAGGGAGCCCAGAGCAAGGCACTGGGAGTCCTTAAAAATAAGAATAAAAACCATCAAAGAGGACTAGAAGTTTAAAATATGAGATCCTGACTTCACTATAACCTTCATGTATGAACTTGGGTTAGGTTATTTTCCTTCTAGAGGCCTCAGCTGCTTTTTTGGTCAAAAAGGAGATGAAAAAATGGGCAGTGAGAAATAGGCTTTATCACTGTCATGCTACTAAGATCTCTAGCTCTAAAATGTAAAATGTGTTCCTGTTTTTTGGATGACAGTAAGTACAGAAGGTGAATATGAAAGATTTTGCTATATTTAGAGGATGTTCCTCAGTTTTACTAGTCAAGGCATGCAAAGTCCACTTCCTACTGGTTTGTACAACCTACTTACTTATACCTGCTTAAATTAGTAGGTAAATTGAGAGGTGGTTGTGTTGTTAGGTTACTGTTGAGCACATTAATAATTTATGAGCCATCAAGGAATTAACACACACTTTAAGTTCTCTCTGCATTTTTCCTTATTCATAATTCTTTGCCTAATTGCTTTTTCCTTTAAAAATGGGGGAGCTAAGACCTTGGATACTTGCCTAATGGCTCAAACAGAGCCATGACCTGGTTGCCAAGTCTTTTAGTCCTTTTATAGCCTGGGGACATTTGCCATTGAAAGAAAACTGATGAGTTTGATTTTCCTGAAAGAGATATTTTGCACTGACCTCTGGGCCCCATTAAATGCTTTGGCCATTGCCCATTCACTGTAATGGGAGCACTAAATTTGTTTTAATTTATAACGTTGTCAAGTAGGGAATATTGACAAAGACAAAATGTTTTGAAACAGCCACGATGAAATCATGAATAAATAAATATGTTGAACTTAACTGATAAATTAACAAATGCTTATTCATAAGAGTCTGACTGGACTATTTCAAAGTTAGCCAAAGGTGTTCCCATTTCTAACAGAAATATCATCCTACTCTTTAGGCCAAAGGAAAGGTGGGCTGCACAAATGTGTCACAAAGCACAGAAAGGCATTTGTCCCTTATGACAGATCTGTTTTAAATAGATCTATTTGTTTTCAGCTAAATGCCAAAAGGATCAGCCAGATGACTCTAGTAGCCTTTTCTATGGCAAGACATTTATTTTGCTAGTATAAACACCTTTATTAGACATCTCAACATGCTGTTTCTCCACCTTTTCTTTGTATTAGTTTCTTAGATTGGTGTCAAAGAACTGAAATTCTGGTTAGGTGTTATCTGTATGTGTTTCCTTTCTAATGAAAGAAATGATCCTAACTAGGATATACTCCTTTTGAAGAAGGGCATAAGGATGCATATGGCACTGATCCTTGTGATAATATTCTTATATAGGTAATCACGATGACAGATGGTGAAAAGATTCAATAAACCATAAAGCATATTTGCAAAGCTGTGAGGCCTTGGATGATGTTGCCTTATTCAATGTCCAAATGGCTAAATCTTCCAGGGTACAGGTAGCCTGAGGGCATTGTTAGCTGCATAAAAACTAATTGGATCAATTTGAATGAAAGAAAATTTTGCCTGAAGTCTTTAATCACACTAATACCCTTATGGTTTTCTGTTCAACATAGCCAGGGCTGTGTTTGGTAAGATGAATCCATGCATGCAGCTTAGAAAACCTTACACAAGATCAGAGGGTTGAGGGAAATCATAAACATTTCATTTAGAAAGTTTAGTATATGTGTATCCCATGTTTTAACATCATTGCAAGGAGACAGGCAAGCAATTGTTAAATTGGGGAGAGTGTAATTTTTAAAAGATTAAAGAAAGCAAGGTATGAGAAAGCTGATTCTGGTTTTACTATGACATAAGGGTATTTCTTTATGAGAAGTTTAGTGATCATATATGCAAAGAATTCAAAACTCTGTAACTTGTGACTAATTTAGTGAGCTCCCCAAATAGTAACAGAACAACAGTTTAACATGTGCTGCTATTAAATGTAGTGTGTTTTAGTAGAAAGAGCATCAGCTGAAAGTCTGAAGACCTGTTGTTCAAGTTCTGGCTCTGCCTCTTGCTAGCTCTGTGAATTTATGCAAGCCATCCAAACTTTCTGAGCCTGACTTTGCATCTTCATAGAATGGAGGTAAACTTACTTAATGCCTTCCCAGACACTTCATGGGAGTTTTATAAAAATGTTAAAAGTTAATTAATACATCCAAACTTTCTGAGCCTGACTTTGCATCTTCATAGAATGGAGGTAAACTTACTTAATGCTTTCCCAGACACTTCATGGGAGTTTTATAAAAATGTTAAAAGTTAATTAATCAAAAAAGTATGTGCAAGCTATGAAGCCCTCTGCAAGTATAAAAAATTATTACTATTATTATATCATTATTGAGAAACTGAATGTTCTGGCTCTCTTTATTTTTATTCGGTTGTTTTAATCTACTCGCTTTCAAGTCATGTAGAATAGTATACACCTGCTGTAATTCCTCAAATCAAAGTTCCCAACTGCTGTGGATTGTCTGAGTTGTGTCAAAGGTTCATGTATTGGAAGCTTAATACCCACTGTNTAATTTTTAAAAGATTAAAGAAAGCAAGGTATGAGAAAGCTGATTCTGGTTTTACTATGACATAAGGGTATTTCTTTATGAGAAGTTTAGTGATCATATATGCAAAGAATTCAAAACTCTGTAACTTGTGACTAATTTAGTGAGCTCCCCAAATAGTAACAGAACAACAGTTTAACATGTGCTGCTATTAAATGTAGTGTGTTTTAGTAGAAAGAGCATCAGCTGAAAGTCTGAAGACCTGTTGTTCAAGTTCTGGCTCTGCCTCTTGCTAGCTCTGTGAATTTATGCAAGCCATCCAAACTTTCTGAGCCTGACTTTGCATCTTCATAGAATGGAGGTAAACTTACTTAATGCCTTCCCAGACACTTCATGGGAGTTTTATAAAAATGTTAAAAGTTAATTAATCAAAAAAGTATGTGCAAGCTATGAAGCCCTCTGCAAGTATAAAAAATTATTACTATTATTATATCATTATTGAGAAACTGAATGTTCTGGCTCTCTTTATTTTTATTCGGTTGTTTTAATCTACTCGCTTTCAAGTCATGTAGAATAGTATACACCTGCTGTAATTCCTCAAATCAAAGTTCCCAACTGCTGTGGATTGTCTGAGTTGTGTCAAAGGTTCATGTATTGGAAGCTTAATACCCACTGTCACTGTTGAGGGTGGGAAATTCAGTTATGGTAATTAAAGGTGGGGCCTTGAAGAGGTGATTAGACTGTAGGACCGTGCAGTAGTGAGTGGATTAAAAATGGTGGTCATGAGCATGGTTTGGAGGGCTTTTAAAAGAGGGTAAATGAGGGGCCGGCCCGGTGGCGCACTGCGCTAGTGCGCCACTTGGGAAGCGCGGCGGCGCTCCCGCCGAGGGTTCGGATCCCACATACAGACCGGTTCCCGCTCACTGGCTGAGCGAGGCGCGGGGGCAACACTGAGGGTTGCGATCCCGTTGCCGTGCAAGCTATGAAGCCCTCTGCAAGTATAAAAAATTATTACTATTATTATATCATTATTGAGAAACTGAATGTTCTGGCTCTCTTTATTTTTATTCGGTTGTTTTAATCTACTCGCTTTCAAGTCATGTAGAATAGTATACACCTGCTGTAATTCCTCAAATCAAAGTTCCCAACTGCTGTGGATTGTCTGAGTTGTGTCAAAGGTTCATGTATTGGAAGCTTAATACCCACTGTAACTGTTGAGGGTGGGAAATTCAGTTATGGTAATTAAAGGTGGGGCCTTGAAGAGGTGATTAGTCTGTAGGACCGTGCAGTAGTGAATGGATTAAAAATGGTGGTCATGAGCATGGTTTGGAGGGCTTTTAAAGGAGGGTAAATGAGGAGGTTGGTTTCTCTCTGCTCCACCATTTTTGTAAAGTGATACCCTGCCGTCACTGAAGTCACCATCAAAGAAAGTCTTCACCAGATATGTTCCCTGGACTTTGGACTTCCAGCCTCTGAAAATGTAAGTGGTACATTTTTTTTCTTTATAAATTACCTGGTTCCACATATTTTGTTATAAGTAACAGAAATGGACTAATACACCAACTCTGCAAAAGCCACACTCAGAAGAATGTGATAAAAAAAAAAAATGGATTCTTTTATACTGTATGCCCATCCGAAGTCATCTTTGAAATGGAATTCAGTCAGAAGCAATTATGGCACTAGCAAATATTCTGAGAACTCATGAAATCCCACAGCCAAAACCATGATTCATTGCTCCAATATCAAAAGCATTTGGCAAGCTGTAGTTTGGAAGCCACAACACTGCTTTCGAGGTTCTAAATGGGGCCATTTGGATTCATTGTGACACTGCCTGGTCCCACTACTCTGGAGAGATGGCATCAGAATTCACCATTGTCTTCAACAGAATTTTGCTTCTTTCTTCTTGGGCCTTGCTTAACAATACACCTTTCTGGGTTAAGAGATAATATAGTGTTTTAGGTATCCCTCCACCCATCATCCCACCCCTTAAGCATTGCAACATGAATACTCTACAACTTTATCTTATATAAAAACCTTTGTGGAGCAGTTCTGAATTTCCTAGTGCCAGCCTTATACAACCTGTCATTCAAATCCTTAATTATGGATTTATGTGAAAGTACCTTCTCCACACTTCCCTCTTCTTCATCTTAGATGGTTGCATGGTTCCTCCTTTGAAATGGAGCACTAAAGGAGAGGGTTCCTTCAGGCAAACAGCATGGTTCGGTTACCATTTCAAATAAAATGCATATAGACTAAAAACATGAATAGTAGTGGTAATGGGTAGCCAGGTAGGCCATGACATGTATGTGAAAATCAGGTATTCAGCCCCCGCCAAATGTCAAACACTTGAGATAAGGAAGATAAAAATCTCCTGCATAAGTGGGTACTTTGTAATCTCACTCTGCCTTTCCAACTTGCTAATGCTAGGATATCAAAGTCTACATGACTCATGAATGCCTTCTAAAGAATCACAGAATGTAAGAAATGGGGCGACCTGAGATGTGACATCATGTGACCTACAGGTGCACGCTTAGATTTCTCTACAGCACCTGGGGCCCAGAGGTGCTCCAGCCACAGCTTAAACAGTTCCAGGGATGGGACAGTATCCCCCCTCTGGAACAACTCAATCCATTTTCGGACAATTCTAACCTTAGAAAATGTGGTGTTTTTTTTTAATTACTCTTACTGTCAAAGGTTCAATTTAACTATGTGGGAATATCATCTATGAGGGTACTTCAAAATTTTCGAGGAAAGATTCATATTATCTTTTAATTCTATTTTTCCACAAATTTTTGAAGTACTCTTGTATATGTGCTGACAGACCTCAAATCTGTGTCTGTTCTGGATATTCAACCAGTAATAAATCAATCTGACCACTTGTCCTCTGGCGTGGATAGCCCTTTCTCATTTACAAAGCAGCCAGCAGAAACTCTGTCCAGCATGCTGCTGAAATCCAGATGTGTGCTCTAGCCTACGCATTTCCCCTTTATATTCCTCTTCACCAAAAAGAAATAATGTAAATCTAGTATGATTTTCTTTTCTTTGTGAACACATGGTAGCTTCCAATAATCAGTACTTTTTTTTTTTTTAAGTTTCCAGAAAACCTCTGTTCTAATCATTTTTTTCTGGATCTTTGCCTAGAATGTACATTAACCCACTGGTTTAGTTTCACATTATACTTCATTCCAGATTTGGGGAGTTGAGGCTATACAAGTATTTGGGTATATTCTCTCCTCTAGTGCTCTTCCATTCTTTATAGCTCTTTGGTAATCTTACATACATGTTGATTTACTTCTCAATGGATAATACTATTTTGCTTAATGTGTTTGTTATGAATATTACCATCTCTGCATTTATTATAGACAGTATGGTCTCATATTTTTATTAGTTTTAAATGCCCTGGTTGCTGTCTTTATCCAGGGTGCCTGAGAGCATTGTGACCATTTGCAAACTGGTTAGTTTGTTCTGACAAGCCATGACCTGAATGACATGCACACACAAAAACACAGATTACATACTGCAGATTTGGGTGTGAACTGTCCTAATTAGCAGAAAGTCTGTATCCCTAAAGCACTGATTAAGAAGTAAGAAATATTTTTTGAATTTTGGTTGTGCTCTTCATTTTGGATAAATTATTCATTTCCTAGTACACCTTTATCAAAGACAATAGCTGATGATTATACTTATCTTTATATATACATCACAGAGATCATTGGATTGTTTAGCCTAAAATGACAAAATTTTTAGCACTAAAGTAAGATATATAGATATAATGTGATAGTATGCAAAAAGTAACCTAAAGACTATCTTATTCTCTTTTTTATAGGAAACTTTAATTCCATAGTCACAAAATGTATACATGAAATTACCCATTAGTATTACATGCCATTCATATGCAAGATTACTTCAAAAAGTACTAAATAAAAGGTTCTAAATAAAAAGGTTATAAGAAGCTCTCCATGAACTTTTAATAGTACCCTTGTATATGCTCTGTCTATAATATATATCATCCTTTTAGCATAAAGAAGGCTACCTAATTGACCAGCAATATTGAAACACTGCAAAATTGAGTGCTTTCCTTACCTGCCATTAGTTCACATTTACTTTCATTGAGTTCATGGGGCAGCTGCATCACTGGAAGTACCTTATTTTCTCTGACCGCAACTTCAGCAAACAGAGGTCCTGATGTATCTTTTAAACTCGAGGCTTCTGTGAAAACTTTGCTGAAGTCTAGATGCACACGGGCTGAGGATGACTACCATTGGTCAGGGTCTGGTTTCTTCTATTTTGTTTGACCTGGGCATGCTTAGCTTCCATCTGTCTGTCATCCTAGAACACAGCTCAATGCCAGCCTATGTGGTATCTCTTGGGTAAGAAGGTTAAATAACCTGGCATGAATTGCATTCAGCAACTGAATAAACAGGGCAGCTTGGAGATGGGCTTTTATTTGTCATCCTAGAACACAGCTCAATGCCAGCCTATGTGGTATCTCTTGGGTAAGAAGGTTAAATCACCTGGCATGAATTGCATTCAGCAACTGAATAAACAGGGCAGCTTGGAGATGGGCTTTTATTCGCAGGAAACCAGATAGTCATTTTGGTGATAAAATATTTATTCCCTATTATCTGGTTGTTGCCAAGACTACTGTGTACAGCACATTTCTTAAAGGGAGCTAGAGTGCTGAGGAGGTTACATATATTAAAAGGAGAAATTTTATTTTGAAAAATATCTTGAGTGACATTCTATTGCCCAGAACTGAGTATGGTTTGCTATTTAATATTGATTGAGATCACATCATGTCCTACTTTAAGCCAATACTTTTTCTTCTTTTTAATCATTGCTTTCCTCTAAGAAACAGCATCTCTATTTTATAGCTTAAGGAATTGAGGCCAGAGATACTGTCATTTTTAAGTCAGCTCAGTGAAAAATCTGACTTCTCTAAATACACATTTTGTAATAACTTAATTTTATTTAATGCACTTTTAACTATTTACAAAGTACTGGCTAAGCCCTGTAAGGTATTTAAAGATGTTAGACAGGATCTCTGACCTCCAGGAGCTCTCTGTTTCATGGGGTTCACTAGTATTACAAATATAGATAATTCCACATCAATGCAGACTCTGACAAGCACTATGGTAGAAGTACGAGGTACTAGAGGGGTATAGAAGAGGAAGAGGCTAATTCTAACTGGAGGTTTTTAAGAGGGCTTTGAGGAAGATGCTGACTTTGAGTTGGACCTTGAAGGATGATAAAAGTAGGTAACATTTATCTAATGTTTACTAAATGCCAGCACTGTTCAAAGTGCTTTAAACTTATTAGCTCTTTTAATTATCACAATTAACTCTATAAGCCTTGTTATAATTCCCATTTTATAGTTGCATAACTGAGGCATAGTGTAGTTAAATAACTTGCCAAAGATCATAGAGTAGTAAGTGTTGAAGTCAGGATTCAGACTTAAGGAGTCTGTCACTGGAATGCTCATGTCAGAGATAAATAAGGTGTCACCAAACACATTCAAGCAGTAGGAACAGCTCAGCCACAATCATGGAGAAAAAAAAATTCAGGAATGCTTGGAAAATCCAAAGTCTACTAGTGTGGCTTGAACTTGCAGAAAGAAATGCAAGATGCTCACAGAACACATGTGGGGTTGGACTGTATAGGGCTTGAGAAGTCAGCCTGAGGAATTGCAGAAGGAGGAGAGGGCTGTGGGAAGGTTTTTGTTACAGTAAGACCTTGTGGATGGGTGGATTGAGTGACTGGAGGGAAGGACATAATTTAGGGATCCATTAATTAATTAAATTATTCAAAAACTATTTGCTGAGTTTTTCCTGTGTGCCAGGCACTGTTCTGAGTGTTGAAGACATAGCAGGGAAAAAGAGAGATGAGCCCCACGAGTCCCAGGGTGTGGAAAGCAGAGGGACAGTGTATAAATTAACAGATAAATAAGCAAGATAATTGTAGATAGTTCTGAAAGAAAGAAATTGGATGATGTGATAGAGAGTGGCCATGGGCAGAGGAATGGCCACTTTGGAATGGTGGTCAGGGAAGTCCTCGCTGAGAAAGTGACATTTGAACTGAGGCCCAAATGATAGCAGAGCCGGTCACGGGTGAAGGTAAGCAGGCACAGGTTCAGCAAAACAGGATTTGGGCTCATTAAAAAGAACAGTTGAGGCAGAGGTAACAGATGCAAAGCCTCTGAACTGAGAAAGAGTTTGGAGGGTTCAAGGGACAGAAAGAATGCCAAAAAGAAGTGCTTGGCCAAAGGTGGGGAAAAGAGTACGAGCTGAGGTTGGAGCTATAGGCAAGGCCAGCACCTTGCAGGTGAGAGTGGAGCATCTACATTTTATTCCAAATGAAGTGGGAAGTGATTGCCAAGTTCTAAGTAGGTGAATGACTTAACCTGCTTTATATTTTGAAAAGATTATTCTGGATAATTGTTTTAGCCCATTTTGTGTTGCTATAACAGAATTACCTGAGACGGGGTAATTTATAAAGAACAGAGGTTTATTTGGCTCACGATTCTGGGACAGCTGCATCTGGCACAGGCCTCAGGCTGCTTCTACTCATGGCAGAAAAGTGGCAGGCAGCTGGCGGGTACAAGCAGATCACATGGCAAGAGGAAGCAAGAGAGAGAGCTTCACCTCTTTCCTCTGTCTTTTATTCTCTCTGGACCCCCAGTGCATTGGATGGTTCCCACCCACACTGAGGGTGGGTTTTTCACACCCAGACCACTCAGACTCTCATACTAATCTCTGCTGGAAACACCCTCATGGACACACCTGAAAAGATAGCTTTACCAGGTTTCTCAGCATCCCTTCATCTAACCAAGTTGACATCTAGAATTAATGTTCACAAGTCCACCCCTTGTCAACTTGGTGTCCATACTATCTCCTTAAATCACACTTAATTTTCAAATGGTACAATAACATAGTTTCACCTAACATGATACATTATCCTGCATACAACTGGAAATGCATTAATCCCTTTCCAAGAAGAAAAAGGTAAAGTCCTTAAATGATATTTACCCTTCTCCCAATATACCGTAACTTAAAATTGCAAATACTATGAAGTAAGGTTAACAACACTTAAATGCTGGTATAAAGTCAGTAAGTCTCATGGTACATGGTAGAGAACAAGAGGAATAAAAACAAGGATAATTGCTTAGTATGTGCACAGTATATATACATAGAGACATGTTCTTAACACAACAGGGAGCACAATTACAATCCTCATTTGTGTAAATGGTCACGGGGTCGAAGCTGGTATTTATAACTTCCTTCTACTGCCCATTCTGTATTCCCTTTGCCTTCAGCAAGCACCTCAGCGGGCTGTGGTTCTTTACCTGCTGGAGTGATTTTCTGTTTTAGTAAGTTTTGTGTTGCTATAACAGAAACACCTGAGACTGGGTAATTTATAAGGAAAAGAGGTTTATTTGGCTTACGATTCTGGGACAGCTGCATCCGGCAGGGGCCTCAGGCTGCTTCTACTCATGGCAGAAAGCGGCAGACAGCCGGCAGGTACAAGCAGATCACATGGTGAGAGGAAGCAAGAGAGAGAGAGAGGAGGTGAGAGAGAGAGGAGGTGCCAGGGTCCTTTAAACAGTCAGGTCTCACGGGAACTAATAGAGTGAGAACTCACTCATTACTCCCCCCTCCCCCA
>NW_007728186.1:146516-150607 GCF_000696425.1 Galeopterus variegatus | reverse complement strand
TTTCCAGCACTGCCACATTGGAGATCAGATTTCCACATGAGGTTTGGAGGGGACAACACATCCAAACTCCATCAATAATATACAAAGAAATGATTATATGGGTACAGGAGTGAAAGCAGGGAGATCAATCAGGAGGGAAATTGCAGAGGTCCAGACAAGAAAAAGATTACATGGCTTAGACCTTGAAGGAGGAGAGATAGGTGGATTAGGATTGTATTTTGGAGTCAGAGCTAAGAAGACTTGAATTGCATGAGAGACATAACAGTACCAAGGATGAGTCTGAGAATTTTGGCCTAAGTAGCTGAATGATGTGGGCTGGGGGAAGTAAGAGTTCTTCCATGGAAACAGGGACGGCAGTTCTGCGGGTAACTAGGGTAGCTAACTCATTTGAGGATGGCACAGGTTGCATGGATGCAAGAAAGGTTGCAGACATATAATTAACTGACAGATGTGATTAGATATTAAGATGCAGGTTTCGATGACTTCAGACTTTGAATCTGATGAACTAGAAACGAAATGACCGCATTAACCAAAATGGTAAAAGTGTAGGAGGAGTTAGGAGAAAGAGAAGAATCAATGATGAGCAGGAATCAGGAAGAAATTCATATTTGAGTAGTGGATAAGCACAAAGACTTTGCAATCTAAAAGACTTGGGTTTGAATTCTAGATGAGCCATTTATCAAACCTGCATGACAAGTTACTTAATTATTTCAGCCTCAGTTTTCTCATCTGTAAAATGGGACAAATGATATCATAGTGATACGGATCAAATGGGATGATTGTATGTAAATGCTTAGCACACAGGAATCATGGAATAAATATCACTATACCTTATAATTATCATTATAGTAATAGCAATATAATAATAATATTTCTTGGAATGTGTTTCATTTATATTGATTATTAATATGATAATAATGTTATTGTTCTTAGTTCTTTTTACTTAAGGATTGCAAGCATATTAACCCAGATTTAGATTCAACGCTTTTTATTTATATTTAATCATTAAAACAAACTGGAAATTACTTATGTTGTTTTCCCCTTTTACAGATAAGTAAACTGAGGCTCAGAACGGGTGACATGCCCAACTTTATACTGCTAGGAATTGTTACCCATGTGGAAGAGCCAAGGCTCACACCTAAATCTGACTTATTCCAAATAATTCTAACCTTTTCCCCAACTAGTCACTTGTGAGATAAAAACACCTTTGTATCACTTTGCCATTTCTCTGGGATCTATGCAGAATGAATAAATTCTGTTTTATAAAAATGTTATTAGCAAATCACCACAGTCTGAAACTGTGTGTCTCATTAATTTTCCAGTACTGGGCAATCTTCCTCTCAAGGTTTGTCTTCGGAGGAGATGAAGAGAAGCCTTCAGTACTCACCGATTGACAAATATGGTAAGTAGACAGATTCTTTAGATTTATTAAGGAGACTACCCCTAGGAAGGGGATATCTATTTGACAAGGAAGAAAATATTGTATTTTTTAATATCTAGAAATGGCAGGTGTTTTAAAAATATTTTGTTATAAAAGTACGAATTTTGTAAGTCTTTTATAACTCTATATTTTCCTTTCAGCTTAATAACGTGTGTGGGTGTATGTGTGAGTGTGCCTGAGTGTGTGTGTGCATGTGCACATGGAAAAAAGGACAATTCATTTTATGAAAACAGTCTCCTGTCTTTTGTGACATCCCAAATACTTTGTCACCACTTTATCGAGTCTGTTGCTGCTAAGCCCCACATCAAGACATGTAGGTAGGAAGAAGAGAACACAAGACACGTTTCCACAGTTACGTCGTATGCAGGGTGAGCTCTTGCCCTTAGCCAGGCACCCCAGGGTAAGACGTCAGTGCAGCCATTCCCTCTAACAGCTGCGAGGCCATGAGCGGAGAGCCGATGGGCTCCATTTCATACAGGACTGCTTCAGAAGTAATTAATAAAGCTCCTTAAAATAATCAACAAAGCTCTGCGCAGGCTTCTAGAAGCCAGAGGATGGACACTTACCTTTATCACCGGCTGCCATATTAATGAGGTAGGGCTCTGTGATGCCCTTTTTCTAACCTCTAAGCCTGAGAGGCTCTATATTTAATTGGGATTTTAGCACAATAGGCCCATTTATTCATGGCAACTTCCTTTGACTCTGTGAAGGGCTGGAAAAAATGTCTGTCAGTTAAAGAGATCAGATTTATTATAAGAGGCAGGTTTGGGGAAGGATGCATTGGATGATGTGTTCCTGGTTCTTGGATGTAGATGGCAGTAGACCCTGAAGACCCTTGGCTTTGGGATCTTCACCAACATACCTCGTCTGTGAAGTGTCATTACCTAAGGCATTGGGAAGCTTTTAAGAAACAAAGAAAAAAAAAATGTTCTGGATAGATGCAGACCATCTACTTGAGTACATTAAAGAAAGGAAACTTATACCTCGTCTGTGAAGTGTCATTACCTAAGGCATTGGGAAGCTTTTAAGAAACAAAGAAAAAAAAATGTTCTGGATAGATGCAGACCATCTACTTGAGTACATTAAAGAAAGGAAACTTCGTGCTTCTGACTCCCAGTACGTGTCTGGAATGCAGCTGAGCGCTTTTTATCATCAGCTTTACAGCATAATTGGCCAGTCCAGTAACAGATCCTGTTGAGGGGAAAATGTGCTCAAGTGTCACATCATCACATTTTTTAATAAGTATAATACCATTTTCCCAAACCTTTACAGATGTAACTTCACAACCACAAAATATAGGGCACCCTTTGAAATGTGTGCTTTCACCAGAAGTCTTTCTTTTCATGGTAGAGCTTCAAGATGAAGCATTTCTTTAACTTAAAGATTTGTTTCTAAAAGAAATAGAGCTTTGACAATTCCCCAAGATGGAGAAGTAAGACAAAAGTGATGTAGTAATACAGAAGTTGGGTTTTCTTTGCATATCTATACCTGGGGTAGAAGAAAACAGGGTGTTTGCATGAAGTGAGAGTCCCTACAGACAAAAAAATATGTATTTAATATCTCCCATTAGGAACATCACATCATACAAGAAAGAACCCTTTAATTGCCCTCCATTTCCATTTCATAAACCAGTTGTGGTGCAACAGCAATTTTATGACCTGTTCCCACCCCTCCCCCTTGACCCCCACTCCTGCCGCCGGAAGAGGAGAATTAGAGAATGAAGATAAAATTAAATACATAGCTGTTTTCTCTCTACTTGAGACATTTTACCCTAAAGTAACAAGCCATGCAGACATGGCTGAATCTTTTCCTAAAGTCTGTAGTCAAATTTCAGTTGAGTCCCTCTTATGCTGAGTTGGCTACACAAATCCATCATATCTGTGCTTATACTCTGGCAATAATGGCATCAATAAAAATGTCAGCCTCAATGCCCTGCTGATTTTGCTACCCTTCTCTGAGGGACAGCCCACCCACACTGGTGGGTCATAGGTTCACAGACAGATTTCCACTGGAGTCCTGTGGGTCCAGAGGCACTGGAACATCACAGGCCAGTACAATTGCATGTGAAGGTACATTAGAAGGTTGATTATAGTAATAAAAGGATTACCAGCTTATTAAAGCATCTATCTATGCCTGGGGTGAAGTCACATTTTCAGATTGGACAAAATGAAGTATTTTTGCTCTAGGATGTGGAATTTATTTTTTAATCCACCCAGAATTAAGTGATATGTATCCTACTTCCTCTCATCTCATCCTCCCCCAAACACAGCCTTCCTCCTATCTGGCCAGGGCCAGTCCTCCAAGTGACTGAGAGAAGCTAGTGAGTGGCAGTATCGGTACCAGTGGCATTTCCTCTCAGGAGAGTTTATGCGCTGCCTGAGGGATTTTGACAGAGATCTTTCTTATGAAAATAAATATGCCTATCCAACAGCGTAGTGCTAGACACCTTAATGAAAATGTAGATGGCTGGGTTGGTTCTGAAAACTCAGCCATCAAAAGGGAGCAAAAGAGGCAATAGCTATTGACAAATGTGCCTGTTTTCAACAGAAGTGGTGAATGCTTCCTTACTTCGGAGTGGAAAGGCAACTGCTGCCCTCCACAGGTCCTGTCTGCTCTGGTGCAGGGGCCTGACCGGACGGAGCCCCTAGGT
>NW_007728186.1:113219-145414 GCF_000696425.1 Galeopterus variegatus | reverse complement strand
AGGTCCAAATCAGACATCTATCATTTATGTTCATGTGGTCTCAACTCTCTGTTTTCATTTTAAGTTTTGCTGTACAACTGCTCACTAGCAACCACTGCCCAGACTCTTTGTTCGCATGATCTGGGAGAGCTGCCTGGTGGGCTGTGTGTTGCACTGGATCAGGCAGGCTGGTTAAGAAAAATGGGGAGATGTACTGAAAGGTGAGTAACAACTGAACTTCTTTTCTGATGCAGGCTACGTGTGTGATCCCATGAGCCCGATGCACTTTCATTCTTGTCGGAATAGTGGCAGCTTTGAGGACAGCAACTGACAGCATTCAGCGTATACCTAAGGAGAGTTTTTCCCAAATTGACAGCAATAATTCCAACCATGGCAGGCTTGCTTCCAATTACAATATTTTACCCTCTACGGTCTCCTTAAATTGGCTTGTTTATACTAGTCCTATTTAATTCTCTATCTCAAATTGGGCTTTGGATTTGTAGCTAAAGAATTAAATGCAAAAGAACCAAGATAGAATGAATATGAAGAATTGCTTTTAATTTTGTAAATGAAAAAACAAATGTATCTTATTACTTGGAGATGGGGCCTAAGTCTGTGGTGGGCACTAACAATTCCTATGTTTTCCTAGGCTGAATTATGTAGACTTGTGTTTGAGAGCTCTGGGTTTGATTTCTTAGAATATTGTTCATTATTTTCTTACCTCATTATGTTACTTCTGGTGTTCAGCTCTGTGATTAAAGATTCTTTGGTGACACAGAAAATTGATTCAGAAGTGTATTTCATTCCAACAAGATATCCACCAAGTATATCTTCTTTCAGACATATTGGTAAAAAGAAGTAATGACCTCAGATCAAGAAGCTTGAGAAAATATAGCACTTAATTATTTAGTCTCCTTTCCACATCATACCAAGTGCTCTGTGCTCTCCTTAGGCAACCTGTTACTGTCAGTATGAAGATGTCATAAAGGCTATTTGGTCAATAGTAAAACCAGCCACTAATGCAAACCTGTCATTTAAACCAGAGTCTGGCACAGTGCAGTGGGAGGACACCTAAGGTGCCTGCTGCCTTCGGGAAACAAGAAAGCTGCCCTCCATGCTGGTTCCAACCAGGAAGACAGGAATGGTCCCATCAGATAAAACAGTTTTGCCACTGAAATGCAGACTTGGAAAAAATAGCAGAAAACCATGAAAATTCAATGATAATTCCTGCTTTTGACCTTGGCAAGAGAAATAAAATTAGCGAAGGAACATTGGGCATCCTCTAAATCAAGGTTTCTCAACCTTGGCACTATTGATATTTTGGACAGAATAGTTCTCTGTTGTGTGGGTTGTCTCATGCACTGTAGGATATTTAACAACTTCCTAGCCTCTACCCCCAGATGCCAGGAACACTCCATGTGATAATTAACTTTATGTATCAACTTGGCTGGATCATGGGATGTCTAGATATCTGGTTAAACATTATTTTGGGTTTGTCTGTGAAGGTGTTTCCAGAAGAGACTGCCCTCCCCAGGGTGAGTGGGCAGCATCCAATCCACTGAGGGCCTGAATAGAGCAGAAAGACGAGAAAGCGCGAATTTGCTCGCTCTCTGCCTGACTGCTTGAGCTGGAACGTCAATCTTCTCCTGTCCTTGGCACTCCTGGTTCTCAGGTCTTCAGACTCAGACTAGAACATAAACCATTGGTTCTTCAGCTTTTAGGCTTTTGAACTATATACCAGCTTTTCTGGGTCTCCCACTTGCAGACAACAGATCATGGGACTTCTCAGCCTCCATGATTGTGTGAGCCAATAATGTATAACACACACACACATCTCCTATTGCTTCTGTTTTTCTGGAGAACCCTGACTAATACACTGTCCCCACCCCTGCCTCCTTCCCCCTGCCCCCCACCACTCCCACCACCACCAAGTCATGACAATCAAAAATGCTTCCAAACAGTTTTAAATGTGCCCTGGTCGAGACCCACTACTCTAAATTCAATGCAGACAACTATGGGCCTAAAGAATAAAGAAAGGACTGTAGAGCCTGACTCCAACTGGCTGCATTTAGGTATATCTGCTTTCTCCTTCTCCTGAAGTAATGGGGTCTCATATACAAACAGAACAGGATAGTAGAAGTGCTGATTGCTCCCTGGATGTGTGTGACAAGCTCCTCTATTCCCCTGCCAATTAGAAACTATGCTCCTAGAGGGCAATTTCTTTCAGGAGAATAGCAACCCTACCTCTCAATTCCCTTTTAGCCTCTTCTTATGATCTGTGGTTGCAAAGTCACAAGTCTCCACACTGATTAACTTGTGGATAGCCCAGTGTGGGTCCAGAGACAGAAATTAAAACCATGGTACTTTCAACTGGATTTATCCTTTTTTAGCCTGCAGCCTTTTCATTTCCCCACTCAATTACTCCAGAGTCACAGGTGCTCTATCCCACCAGGCAAGTTCCCAAAAGGCTTTATAATAAGCAGGACCAAGGAACCCGAGGTGACTGCTCAGGTGTAAACCCTTCTGGCAAAGACAGAGAAGTAGAAAAAGGAGCTGGTTGAAGAACACCTGTCTCCATAGCTCTCCTTCTATTCCTTTGCTCTTGCTACTCTAGGGAATGAGCCAGCACCTAGCCTGGGATACTTTGGAGCTTAATCCTTTCATGAATTGAGTTGAAAGAAATACATTAGAAAGTTAAAAAAACAAACAAAAAAACTCCAAAAAAACAGTTTTAACTAAGAGTCATAGTACATGTAATACCGAATGTGTGCATAATCAGGACAATGGACAGTGCTGGGGTAGACGAGGTGTCCTCCCAGGTTCCCACTAGATGGAGGTCATATCCAGAGGGAGGCCTGTTTGTGAACTGCCTCTCTTTTAGAAGGGGATTTTCTAGAACAGATTTTTTTAGCTCCCTTTCTTTGTTTCCTCTAATTAGCCACCTCCTCTCTCCACACTGCATTTCCTTCTGTTGCTGCTTCCCTCTGGCTCTTGTCTTGTCAAGTATCTGCAAATAATGAGACTAATGTGTCTTGATTCCTGAGAAGGAGGACCTTTTCGCAGATGCCAACCTATAGCTCACAAACCCTTTTCATTACTGCACCCTTAATGGGGCCTAGGGATCGTCTTAGAGCTTGTCTCAAGACCATAGGTTTTTTGCTTTTTTTTTTTTTTCCTCCTTGCCGAAAAATGTCTCACTAATTGCTTCTTTTTCTGCTGGTAAAAAATGAACTTCTAAGATCATGTTTTTGCATGCTTAGCACATTAAATTTTTTTTCCATGTGCATGCAGCACTGAGCTCACTCCGAAGATGTTCAATTAACTATAATTGTAAGCCAAATTACAGCAGCACCAGGAGAGAGTTATTCCAACAGAGTGATTATTTGAGTTAAATTATTTCCAAAGCTGACATTTCCCTAGGAAAGAGAAAAACATGGGTGCTTGTGGTAGGAGAAAAGGCTAATGTTAGGCAATCCATCTAAAATGAAGGGTCTGATTTTACTCTCTGTTTCTCATTCTCTCTTTTTCTTTCTTTTCTTAATTTTCTTCCTTCCTTCCTTCCTTCCTTCCTTCCTTCCTTCCTTCCTTCCTTCCTTCCTTATCATTCCTTTCTTCCTTTCCTCTCTCTCTCTCGAACAATAAGCATTGGCTTTGGAATCACTCAGATCTCCCATAGTAGTTGTGTGATCTTGGACAAGTCACTTAACTCTCTGAGCTCCAGTTTATTATTTGTAAAATGGTGACAATAAAATTTATCTTCTAGACTTTCTGTAAGGATTCCAAATGAGGGAAAGTGAGCAGTATAGTTCCTGGCACACCATAGTAGATGTTGTTGTTTGTTGTTTCTGTTACATCACCATGCATCCAAAGAGCGATAACATAAAAAGAGCATGAAAAAGGTGGAGATGTTTTTCTCCCTGCAAAAATAACTATCAATGTTCCTAAAAACTCCATCTTCGCAAACAGCAAGCTTCCAAGCTTTTTCCTCTGAGGCAGTTTGAGCCAAGACCCAATAGACCTTAGATAGCAATGTCTTATTTATACCCGAAATAAAATAAGGAAAGAAATCAAATTTTTCAGTCAAATACAATAACAAGAAAGAATTCCTTAAGCAAAGGGAAATGCTAAGTGAAAATAGAAAAATAACTTATTTACTGAGCACCTACTATGTGGCAAAAATAGTTTTAGATTACTTAAAATGTGTCATTTGACTTAATTTTCTGTATGGTCCTGGAAAGGAGGAATTTTTAAATTTATTTTTGAAGTGGGAAATTCATGCTCAGAGAAGCAAAGTAACAAATCCAAGCTGGTATAGGATAAAGCCAGGCTTCAAAACTAGTATTGCCCAGCACTCAGATCTATGATTTGTTCACTATACAATACTGCCTGCACTGTGGTGGAGAAAAAGGTAAAAAAAAAATAGCACATGTTCACAATTCAGAATTGTGGTAAAAGTGAACAAATATGCAGTTCTGCAGTCCTGAGGAAAATTTGGAAACTACCACAGGAGAAGTTTCAGGGACCAGAAAAACAAACCTTTCCTGATTGCTATGGTTCGTTACTGCAAAGTAAAACCAAACCAAACCAAAACAAAACAAAAAACCAATCATCATCATTTTCTCTGTTATAATTATGGAAGAGAAGGGGCTGAAATAATTTCAAGGCTCAAAAAGCATGCATTGTTATTGTCTAGGCAGAAAGAACCAGAAATGATTGACAGAAACAAGACTGTCACCATGATAAGCAGGAACAAAAAAGTTATGAGGGCAAAGCACAGCAATTAGGGAAGCCAGGGAGTTTCACATTTTCCTTTCCTCATTAGCACACTGGGTAGGGAAAGAGAGGAGAGATGGTATAGCCATTACCAGTAGGATATGAATACCTTATTTCTTCCTGGTTTTCTGTTGCTTAGAGTTACTCAAGCATGCAGACTTAAGGGCTCCCCCTGATCAATTTCCTCCCGTATTTCAAGAGCCACGAGGGCAAAGACGAGCCATTTGACATTTGCAGTCCCTTCACTGGGTATCAGTTCAAGACTCAGCTGCAGCAATAACAGAGTGTGGTCCAGAACTGTCAGTTCAATTAGCACCGTATGCAAAACATGATGGAGAAGTAAAGTTCCTCTCTTTCTTAGGACATCCTACCTTTTATGGAGCTAACTAGAACTAAAAAGAGCAGGGGTTGCACATTTCTCCTCAGGCCAGAGATCCAAGGTGGCACAGCAGCCGACCCAGTGGCAGGGTGCTAATTAAATTAGGCTTCTTGAATTAAAACACTGCCACGGGTGCCAGGCCCTGCTGATGAGGACACATCTCTAACGCACTCCCAGACTAGCTTTATGTTTAATTAGTGAGATAAAAAGAATATTATCTCAAGTATCTGTCTTTTAAGCAATGGGCTCATATGCAGAAGAAAGGTACCTTCACTATCTTTAAAGAAGGTTTTTAAGCTCACTAATTTCACTGACCTCCATTTCTTCTTTTATCTCAACTAATCAGGAAAGGGTAAAATTGAAGCAAGACCATGAAATTCCATAAAAATAACTTGAATGTTGGTTTGCCCTTCAGCTTTTTACTCATAATAATCCATAATCGGCTTAAGACCACTTCAAAAATTAGTCCACAGTGAAGAACATCAGGTTCTTTAATCGTATTTATTTTTTTTTCCTGAAACTCAAGTTAGTTTAAGGAAAAAGAATCAATGTCAATACTAAGGATACTTTCAGGTGGTCAGAATAAAAGTGAATAGGGCACTGGACCACATGTGTTCATACTATACCAGGTATGAAACTGTAAGAGGCAGAATAGCAAAGAGCAGTTCTAAAATGTCAGCCTGCATCAACATCCCTGGAGGGCTTATTCAAACACAGATTGTTGGGGCCATCCCCAGAGTTGTAGAATGAACGGTTCTGGAGCGGGGTCCGAGAATTTGCATTTCTAACAAGTTCCCAGAAGATGCTGATCTGCTGGCCCTGGGACCATAGTTACAAAGATCTGGTGTAGCAATCAAGGTCATGAGCTTTAGAGTTAGGCTTGGGTGAACAGAACATCTGGCTCCCCACCATCACTGTATGACCTGTGTGACCATGGGCAAGCTCTTTAGTCTCTCTGATCCTTAGATTCCCCATCTGTAAAACAGAGATAACGATTCCTACCTCACAGAGAGGATTAAATGAAATAATGCATGAAAATCACTTATCACAGAGCCAGGCACATGATAAATGTTCCATAACAATTGGCCATGCTTGTTATAATATGACTGAGAGGGAAATCAACCAAGCACTAAGGGCTAATCATTTATTTCCTGGATGCTAATGATATAGCATTATGACTTGAGAACATTTAAATGTTTGTAAGATAAACCCTAAGTTAGGGTCCTGAAATCAAGGCTATATAAAGAAAAGAATAACAATAAGATTAGTGTTTTGTGACAATGACACAAAAGCACAATTTTTTTTTATACAATTATAACCAGATTTACAGTGCAGTTAGGTTAAAGAATTAATTACTAATGTCTCCAAGGAATGTGTATTAGACACTTCTTAGGTCCCACCACAGATCTTCTTGGCATCACCATACGCCCCTGGCCATTGGGTCACCTGCTGTCTTCATAACCAACTTCATGTGGACACAAATGAACCACACGTCACTTTATGGCAGGCCAAGTCCCTACTGCCTCTCGCTCTGAACCCTCAAGCTTCCCTATTGCTTTGAGGACAGATGTCCCAGATCTCCTAGGGTTTTGGAATTCAAGCTAGCAGTTAACACTTGTGGGCCTGTGGAGTCAACTTTTGACCAATGGGAAGGTAAATTCTTTTTCCTTCTCCACAGCACCCCATTGTCCTGAGGCATGATCATTCTTAGAGCCTCAGAAGACAATTCAGTGATAACAGCAATCGATTGCCTCAAATCTCAAACAGCATCTGGCTTAGTAACACACTGTAGGATTTGCTCTCCCTTCTTTCCTTTCTCCCTAGACTTTCCTCACTCCTGCTTCCATGGGATTGCACTCCCTGAAGAATTAGCAGCACATTAGCTTTTGCCTCAGGTTCTGCTTTCTGGTGAGACCAAAGTAAGATAGACAGTATGCAAACGAATTGAATTTTGACCCTAGTTCCTCCTTAGTAAGGAGGGGATTGTGCAATGAAGGAATAAGTGAGTCTGTACTCAAATGGACTCAAGAATGGGTTAAATGAATGAAGGGGTTTAGTCAGCTGCTAGGCTGAGCTTATAATTTTACCCTGTTTCTTTCCGCCCCTTCAGAGTCTCCCGTTCTCTGTTTTCACTCGGTTTCAGTCTCTTGTGTGTGGCATGTTACTCAGCACACTGGTCTTGATCTTGTGCCCTTTGCACATACCCCATCACCAGTAAAACTAAACATAAACCAGTAAAAAGATGTGTTATTAGAGATTCGCTGCCTTTGCTTGATATTTCTATAAACCGATTACTTTCTCTCTTTTTGTTATCTCTCTCATTCTACTAATCTGCTTACTAACTTTCCTACTTTATTAGAATATTAATATTTAGCCTTCACATCATTACTGGTGTTCTTTTTTCTCTCCAATGACTTGTTCAGTGTCTTTCTGTAGGATGAAAAGGACTTTTTACCTGCCTTTCAGGAAATTCTGTCATTTGCATGAAAATGACTGGATTCCTGGCATGGCCAGGAGGGTACTAACCCTCCAAACAAACTGTCTCTGTGGTGCTTCCTATTTCTTCATTTTAAGCATCCGTCGCCCCCTTGGAGGGCTAATAAATGAAATGCTTTCATTACTTTTGCATTTTACTCTTCAATATTCATTAAACATGGGCTTCACACATTTTTAACACCAGTCCCAGAAGAATAAGGGAGCAAATGCTCAAATTTTGCTATGGTAGAGCTGCACCTACCACATTATAGTTCCTCCTTAGTCATTGTGACTGCCTGCCCATCCTTCAAGCCATAGTTCTGCACAAAGAGAACAAGGAAGCTGAGTAAAAACAAGAACAAAAGACTGTTGGATCAGAAAGGCACCAAGTTAAAAGTAAATACTAGGATGAGAAGTAATGAAATAGTGGCACAAGATTGTTAGTCTACTGCTCTGTAGAAACCCAAATGTCTAAAAGTTTTCTTGGCATCCACATATTTACTAAAAACCTTCCATCTCTTGGAATACAGTCATTGCACTTTGGGAGCAAATTCGACCGGTCAAATCTATGCAAAGCAAGTACATTTTTTAAAATTCTAGTAATTAAAATAATTGGCTAGCTAAGGAAAGACTGTCCCAGTTAATTGGTCTCCACTGAAGAAATATTAAGCTTTAGGGAGAATGCATGTTTAATAGAAGTAATAAGTTATTAATACAAATGGAAATTCTGCAAAATGTAAAATAGTGAAAAGAAACTGTTCAAGTTGCTTGCTGAAGCTAAATTAGTTTGTTCCTTTCCCTCACCCCAACCATTAAGCTGTTAATTGATTTAAAATATTAATACAGCTCAAGAATCACAGAGACATGCCTACTTATTTGCAATTTTTCTATCAAATATTACTACTGTATCAAAAATGATTTTTCATAATATAAGCATACATTGAAATTAATCAGAGTCACATTGCACAACAAACAGGAGTGTTCACAAATGTTTACAAACGTTCTTAACCTAGCTAAAAAATCCTCTTTTATCCCTTACAATTTTAAATGATCTGCTATAAAAGTCATGTTTCCTCTTATTTTTGTAGACTTCATAGAGTTTATTTTTCCTGTGGTGCTAATTTATGGTATTTGCTTATAATGCATGGCATTACTAACTATCCAAATCACACTATACATTTAAAAGGAGCTATTACTTTTGTCTCCAAGGAGAAGATGACTGGTTTTCTGCACCCTCATAGAGCTGCCTGTCACCCTGCTGGGTCACTCAGGGGTTTCATAACAGAGTACATAGCAGGCAAATGCATGTTTGTTATCACTAGTTAGGGCTTTGGCCCAATATGCCTTTGGAGGACTAGAACAAACCATGCGTGTGCCACAAAGACTCCCTTTTCTCCAATCTTTTGAGGCCTGGTCAGACAAAGGTGAAACAATCTCCTTGGCATCCCATTTCCTCTAGGCCTTACCCTAGTTTCCACTCCAATGTTTTAAGAACTTTTTATGTTAGATAACGATTGATTTATAGGAATTTGAAAAAAATATATTGTACAGAGAGGTCCTGATATTCATCACCCAGTTTCTCTCAATGAACATCTTGCACAACTATAGTGCAGTATCAAAACCAGAAAATTGACATTGGCCCACACTATGGTTTGAATGCATGTGTTTCTGCAAAATTCATATGTTGGAACTTGACCACCAAGGTAATGGTAGTAGAAGGCAAGGATCTTGGAAAGTGATTAGGCCATGACGGCTCTGCCACTCATGCCCTTATGAAAGAGGCCTGAAAGAGTTGCCTCTCCCCTTCTGTCCCTTCTGCCATTTGAGGACACCTAGATGGCACCATCTATGTGAGGAACGAGACTTCACTAGACACTGAACCTACTTGCACCTTGACCTTGAAATTCCCAGAACTGTGAGAAACAAATTTCTGTTGTTTATAAATTACTTAGTCTCAGGTACTTCATCATAGTAGCAAAAACAGACCAAAACAACCCACTCCCCTTTTTAAAGGGCCTGTCACTCCCCACTAAGTAGAAAAAGGCCCTGAACCCATCTTATGTAACCAACTGCAGGAGACAAGTTACAAGAGCGTGAAAAAAAAAATGAAAATGGGGTTATCAGAAGGTAGTACACATAACTCCTTTGCTTCTTTAAAGTTTAATAAAACCTAGTTGTTTCCTTGACCCAAATATGAACCCTTCCTTGGAGTTGAGATAATGGGAAGAAATATCACTAAAAAGAGCATTACGATTATAAATGCCACTAAAAAGAGTATTACAATGTTAAATGCCAATAACAAGAACATTGAGAGCACTTCAATTTTAAAATCTGTTCACAAGCATTTTAAGACAATTGTGTTAAACCATCATTTAAGAAGCTTTGGTTGAGAAAAAATTTAGTCTCAATTGGTGGTATCTCATAGTCAATTTAAACATTATTCTTGGGAATTCATACCTATGAATACATTTTTACCTATGAATATTTTTTAAATGTATATATATATTCTTTTGCTTTTCAATTAAATGATGTAATTTTTTTAAAGATTATGTCAAAAGTCTGCCTTTTGTAATATAGGGACTCAATACTTTGAAGGGCCTTCCATTATAACACAAGTAGATCTTGCATAAAACTTATTTTATTGCTAAACTCGCAGGAAATAAGGAAACTCCTTTCAAAAAAAAAAAAAAATGTCAGCTAAACCGCAGCAGTGATTTGGGTAAGCACAAGGCAAAATCAAGGTTGGCCTGAGGACAGTACTGGCCTTAGTACTGAAATTGGAGATTAAGCCTTGAGCCAACAGTAAGGAGGGGAAGGTTTATTAAAGACTGGCACATTAAACTGGACCCTAAAGGCATTATCCACAAATTAAAATGAACTTAATACACTCTTTCAAATGAGAAACAAACCACCATGAATGAAAGTCAGCAGAAATAACAAACTACAGAACCAGACCACCAAGGATTCCAGACAGTAGAAGAATCGGATTCAGAATAGAAACTAACTACATATAAAATACTCAAAGAGGGCCGGCCCGGTGGCTCACTCGGGAGAGTGCGGTGCTGATAACACCAAGGCCCCAGGTTCGGATCCCACCCAGGGATGGCCAGTTCGCTCACTGGATGAGCGTGGTGCTGACAACACCAAGTCAAGGGTTAAGATCCCCTTACCGGTCATCTTTTAAAAAAAAAAAAAAAAATACTCAAAGAAATTTTTTAAATAAAATGATGCAAAGTATAGAAACATCAGCAAGCAGCATGTGACCATCAAAAATGAACATGTAAATTTGGATTAAAGGCTGCATAAAACTAAAATAAAATTAAAATACCTGCTTTATCTTCTTTTGTTTGCTACTAGATTCTACTTCATGAGAACAATACAAGGCATACGTGATAATAACCTGTAAGTAGAAACCACTATTACATTCCAACAGGTATCTAACCAACAGGTATGTAACCTGTAAGTGGAAACCACTATTACATACCAGCAGGTATGGATGAGACTACTTTGGTCCCTTTCCAACCCATCCCCTCAGGCACCCCTTATCTAATTTTTTTCTCTCGTCAAGATCATTTTTGTTTAGTGTACTCTGATTTCCCCTGGAGATAAATGTTGGGAGGCATTTATAACTTAAGTATGTTATTTGACCTTTCCACAACAACTCAGGATCAGCTGCAGTAGATGTCTTTCAGATGTGGACTGAACGAGATATATTAGTCCGTTTCTGCTGATTATAACAAAATACACAGAACTAGATATTTTGTAAAGAAAACAAAATCTATTGCTTACAGTTTCTGAGGCTGGGAAGTCCAAAGTCCAGAGGACACATCTGGTGAGGGTCTTGGTGGTGGTGATAGTAACCCAGGGGACTCACATGGCAGAAAATGGCAGAGCAGAGAGAGAGAGCTCCTGGCGTAATTTCCTTTTAAAGCCCTCAGAACCACACCCCTGACCACCGTTATTAATCCATTCACTATGGCATGGTCCTAAACTCCAATCATCTCCTCAAGGCCCCACCTTTCAATCACCATATTAGGATTTGAAACCCTCAACAATTACAGTGGGGATTAAGCCTCAGTGAGGTGGGGGGGGGGGTCATCCAACCTACAGCAAGCTATTTATCATACTGGGCAGAGGTGCTTAGTTTAGAGGAGACCCCCTTGACTGGGGTGGCTCAGAATGCACAGCCATTTTACATTAAGCCTTAGGGATCACATGGCTGTGATAGCCAGGAGCATGGGCTCTCCTACTGAGAAGCAGTACTTAACACACAATGGCTGTCCAGATTCTAAGTCGACTACAAATCTATCAAGACTCAGCTTCACAGATCTTATGGTTTGCAAATGGTGGTTAAGATTTGAAAACAACAGAATCTAATTTTCATGGAAGAAGCATTTCAGTCCAGAAGAGACCTCAATGATGAAGGGAACGATCTTTATTCGCATCTTGCAGACTAACAATATACAATTCAAATACTTCCTCTTGGGGGACAGAACAATGATCCCAGCATTATTCTTGTAATTGTGGTAGTACTGTGCATTGGAAGTCATCATCTCAGTGGCATACAGGGCATGATATAATGTTGTGGCTAACAGAATCCACGCTAAAGCAGTGGGTCTCTATCATGGCTGCACAGAGAGCTTTAAAAAATACTGATGTTCAGTCCTACCTCAGAGATTCTAATGGTCTGGTGTACAGCCTGGACATGAGGAATTTTAATGCTTCCCAGGGGGAATCTAATGTGCAGCCCAGGCTGAAAACCACCAAAAGCATTTGTTCTCAAACTTTAGATGCATCGGTTTCACCTGGTGGGCTTTTTAAAACATAGCTTGAACTCTAGGTTCTCAAAGTCTGCTCCCTGTTCGGCAACATCAGCACCACATGGGAACTTGTAAGAAATACAAATTTTCAGTTAGGTGTCTTGCAACCCTGATGAATCAAATACTCTAGGGGTGGAGCCCAGCAAATTCTATCTTAATAAGCCTTTCTATCTTATGCAAGCTAAACTTTGAGAACCCCTAGTCCAGATGGAGCCATTTTGCCTGGGCTGAATTCCAGTTCTGGCACTTCCTAGCTCTGTGTCTTGAACATGTTCCTTTACCTTTCTGTGCCTCGGTTTCATCATCTATAAATAAAATGGGGCTAATAGTACCTTCCTCATAGCATTGTGAGGCTTAATGAGCAAAAGAGTAAAAGAGAGAAAAATAACAAGTAAAAGAATAAAATGAGTAAAATAGTTAAAGATTAATGTCTTACTACCTTCCTCATAGCATTGTGAGGCTTAATGAGCAAAAGAGTAAAAGAGAGAAAAATAACAAAAGAATAAAATGAGTAAAATAGTTAAAGATTAATGTCTTATGCTGTATTATACCAATTTAAATTGGCTTGTGAAATCACATTTACAGTTTACCTTTTAATCTCAGTAGCTATTCAGAGGATATCAGCATTGCAAAAGCTTGCCTGCACACAGCAGTCACCTGGGAAGAGTTTCTTAAGTCCTGATGCCAGATTCCCACCCCCAGAGATTTAAAAAAACCTCCTCAGGAGAATTTTAATGTGCATCTAAAGTTGAGAGCCTGTGATTTAGATTTGAGTTTGTTATGCCAATTCATAAATGCTTAGATAGGTTTGTAATTTGTTGAATTCTACTGGAAAGTTCTTTGCTAAGTAAGGAGGCACTATATGATTTGTTCAGTGGGGGGAGTTTCCATTCATTTTCAGAGATTTTCTTTTCTTTAATCAACGAAAACTGTGTATGTAAAATAACTAGCATGTGGGATTTCTGCTCTCTAACTATAAACCTTGGTGGTCTCAGTGGGAATTACAAAGGGGTACTGATAAACTTCAGAATTTCTATAGTCCAGAAAAGCAAAATGTTTCACCTTTCACTGCATTTGACAACTTATACTTCCATGCTTGCAATGCAAGAACTAAATTAGCTGTTGTGAAAAAACACTGAGTATTACAGAGAGAATTTGATTAGAAATTAGGATTCTGTATCTCTGGAAAGAAAATCTGACTAATGAGAAACAGCATTGTGAAGTGAAAACAATCCTGTGTTTGTCCCTAGTAAATATGTAACTCACTCCTCGGACTCTCTGGGTCTCTGCTTTGTTAGTCTGCTACATAAAGAGGGACAGGTGTAATCTGTGATTTCTAGTATCCCTACCACCTCTGAGGTCTTATGAAAATAATTATTATTTTCTCTGCAGTCAACAAACCCAGATACTCTCTGTATCCTTTCAAAATCAAGTTTGGCCTTAAAAAATTTCAGAACAACATATAACAATGTTACCCCAATCTGCATTTTTAATTTATGTATTCATTCACTTACTATATATTTATTGAGCATGTACCAGACACCATTCTGAGCACAGGAGATTGCACATAGACCAGAATAGACCACATCTCTTCTCTCATGGAGCTAATATTCAATGGAAGAACAAGTCAGTCTGTGTTACTTGAAATGTAATTGTCAGAATTCTGCAGCTCTGTTTCCCTCTTCCCATCTCACATCTGCGTTCTAACACAGGTAGCAGAGAAGACGGGGATGAAAGGGAAGAAAGGATTGAAAACCTGACACTAAAATGAAACTTTTAATAATAGCCTTTAAAAGAAAGATTCTAATAAATCATTCATTCCACCAAGGGGTTTTCAATTAGTTTCTTAAGGTAGTTGTTTCCAAATATTCGTGTCTAAAGCATATTACTGAAAACTAAAATTTCTGTGGTATATTGGGGAGTGGGGATTAGTCTATGTAGTTACAGAACTATCTACTTGACAGCTCTTTAGCAGGGGTCAGGAAACTATAGTCTTCAGGCCAAATCTGGCACATGGCCTTTCTTTGTAAGTAAAGTTTATTGGAACAGCCACGCCAATTCATTTAAGTGTTGTCTATGGCAGCTTTCCCCCTAAAATGGTAACTATAGTCTTCAGGCCAAATCTGGCACATGGCCTTTCTTTGTAAGTAAAGTTTATTGGAAGAGCCACGCCAATTCATTTAAGTGTTGTCTATGGCAGCTTTCCCCCTAAAATGGCAAGGTTGAATCATTGCCACTGGATATCCTACAAAGCCCGAAACATTTACAATCTGTTCCTTTACAGAAAGGTGTTTAGAGCTTTGCTCTTTAGGCACTGAGTTGCTGTTTGAGTACAGCTGTTGATGGCGTGTTTTGACACACTGGAGGAACACGCTTCCTTCCCTTGCAACAGCCAGATGTCATGCTAGGACTCCTTCCTTGTAGCGACACCCAGCGGCATGACCCACCATTCATGCCGCTGACAGACATCACTTTAATAGCATGTAGCCAAAACAAACCTCACACATAATAACCAAAATTTTAGCTACTCACTTATGATGACTGTCCTGCCTGTATCTTGAGAAACAAGGCCCTGTGCTATTAGCTTCGTCCTTTACACTAGTGGCCTCCAAGTATTTTGGTCCACATGATACCTCTGAAAGACTTTTCTCAGTACCCCCTCACACATTTTTTTCTTAATATCTCAAATTTTTTCTAAGGTTAAGCAGTAGTTACAGATGTAAGTTCTAGCTTGTTATAAAATAGGATGTTTTAAGATAAAATGGTTACATCTCTTTTCTACACCTTCCGCATACATACCTCTATTCCAAAGAATTTCTTGGGGAACCTGACCTAAGACATCTGCTTTAAAAATACATGCTAAGCTCTTCTTTAGCATTAGAGGATCTCATATTCATTTCTTAAACTTACATTTCCATTTCAGTTTGCTCACAGAGTTTTATTCTACTGCGGTATATTTTTATGGTTCAATGTCTTTCATTGATCACCCTCTCATACTTCTCTGCCACTAAATTATTATATAAATTAAAATTTAATTTTAAAAAATTTCTCATGACCATAAGTCTCTATGTGTTAAATTTGTTCTAGACTGAACTATCGTTGCAATTATTAGTAACATACATTTGGTCCAAGCAACATACATATATTATACATTTGGGAAAACATTACACATAAAAAGTAAAAGTAGAAATGCATCCCTTAAGACAGTGATTTCTATTTTTAATTAGTTTATGTATCTGTGAACAAATATTATTTACCTCTAGAATGAGAGCATTCAACATCACTTCTTTTTCATCTTATTTTTACAGATGTAAAAACATAGTATCTATGCACATCACATAAATAAGTGAATGGGAATGAAAGTAGTTTTGCTGCATTGTGCAGCAGGGCACTTCTTTGAACTCCTGAGTGATTTACCAAAACTCACAAACCAATAAAACACCAAACGATGTTTCAAGGGCTTATTAGCTGACAATTCAGTCAGATCCTCATTTAGTTTTGTTGAAAAAAAAAAATGGAAACCACCTGATTTGCAGGATTTATTAACCAGTTATGAAAGTCATTTCCTTTCTGAGCCCTACAACATATTTCAAATTGTTCCTTTGTCTCTTTTGCGTCATCGTAGGGGCCATTGCATCACAGTAAAACTGGTAAGTGAATGGAGTTGTCCTCTATTGAGAAGTGAGGGTGGGAGATTGAGAAGACCTTGGCTACAGGCTAGTTCTCAAGTCCATTTTAGCACAGTGTGTATGGAGGCCGAGCATCTGCAGTCTTTCTGTGAATCCCATGGAAAATTTCATCTTCCCTCGGGGTCCAATCACTCACAACAGTTTGAAGGTCTCTGTGTTACATCAGTATTAAGCTCCTGAACAACTGCAAGATTTCTCCCATAATTGATGGATCCTTAATATAACCTTTAATTATAAGTAGATATTTAATAAAGAACAGGAAACATTTGACAAAAGATGCATGTTTGGCACCAGCTTATGTGTACCAGGAATCTTCTGTGTACCTCATTTTCCCTAATAAAAAAATAGGGGTATTTCAACATTCCAAAATATTGTAAGGGTTGCATGGATTATTAAACAGTCTGAGACTTCCATAAAAATACAAAATTAAAAAGGCATGTGCACTCTCAAATATTCAGCATTTTGTCTTACAGAGTTAGTTTCCAGTTAATTTGAAGAGCATAATTTTCCTGTCACAGGGCATAATATTAGAAGGAAGAAAAATATTAACAGTGGAAAAAACAGTAGAATGAGTTTGAGAGCAACTTTTAAAGAATTCCAGATGTATTTATTCCCTGTTCTCTTGTACCTCGTGGGCATGGTGACAGGAAATTTTTTTAAATGACATAATCGAGTGGTACAGAAGACTGGAAGGAAATATTACCTAAGGTCAGAAGCAGCTTCTTTTGGGCTGTCCTTGAGCCTGTTGGAATATTTCACTTACTTCATGAATCTTCCTTAAGGCTTTCTTTTTTTTTCCTCAAACAATCATTTTCCAAGGGCAATAATTGTGGCAAAATTATTGATCTTAGAAGGTTTAAGGAACTCAACTATACTTTAAATTTATAACACAAGAGTTTATAAAGCCATAGAGAAGGCTTAACTCAAGAAATTCAAGTAAAAAGCCTAATTCTGCCTACATTTCCTTCGATTGTCTGTTTTTCTCTTGAATTGTTTAAATAATCTACTTTATTCTCTGATTAACACTGGCTGGAAATATAACTCCCTTCTCAGTGACAGAGGATATATTAATGAGATTTGATTTTTTCCCTTCGACAAGTAAACAAAAACATGTAGAAGTTCACATGTAGTATCTCGGTATCTATTTAAGATTCCTCTTCCTAGAAGTAGTGTATGTGATTAATAAATAAATAAAAGTCAGAGTTTGGAGTGAGCTGATCTGAGATTGAATGTGATTTTAGACAAGTCACTCAACTTTATTGAGATTTTGTCTACTTACCTATAAAACTGGGATAATAATTTTGCTCCTTGACATTGTCCCATGTACATAAAAGACATGTATGAATGCAGTCAGTATAAATACATATGCTCAAAAATACAGCCCAGTGAAACTAATTCTCTTTGCTCTGTGGAGTTCAAATTTTATAAGGAAAGAACACAAAACATTTCAGAAGTCTAGTCTTATTTACAAAGAACCATTCACATGTTGTATCTGTAAACATATGATTTATTTATGATTTTAATAATGAGGAAACTAGGGAAAAATCAGTTCAGTTGAACATACAAATAATTTTATCTGCATAGTATTTGCAGAGAAAGAATTCACTTAATCAAAATATCACAACAACAAATTTCACAGTTAAACCCACATGCAGATTTTAGAATTATGTTACAGATTGTTTTGATGGAATGTGTTAAATATAAAAATAATCCAATGCAAATTTCCATTTAGCACATCATACAAAATTCATTTTTCAGTGAGATTAACAAGTTTACAATCTTTCCCGTGAGGTGCTATGCATTCAAAGTGCTGCTCTGCAGCATTGAGGTGGAAATCAGGAACAAATACTATAGATCCCCACAGTAATCCAGCTCAGTCATAAATGTAACTGCATATAATGTAGGTGAAATCCACTCATCCAACATAAGACAGACGATGGAGATCTGTGATGTTCAGTGAGTAATACTCATTCTTTAATAGGGGGTAGGGCAGAGGGACTTCATATACACATCAATACAATCATGATAAAAATGAGTTTCAGGTTGACTTCACTTTTACAGTGAGTACCATTTCCAAGAGAAAAAGACAAACAGAAAGACAGAGACACAGAGAAACAAAGAAAGAAAGTTCACAATGCTTCTACAATCCGTTTTCTAATGGAGACTAATCCTCAATACAATCAATAGTCCATGACAGCAGTTCTCAAACTTAAGAGTATATCAGAATTACCCGAAGGGCTTATGATAACAATTGGTAGGCCTCACCCACAATTTCTAATTTAATAGGTACGAGAAGGGGCCAGCGACAAGTTGCAGGTAATGTTGATGCTACCAATCAAGAGAATGGTCCATTATCTGATTTACATCTGGTCCAATATATCTTTGATCATTGAATGGCTCCAGTATTCATTAAAGCGAAAAAACATCTATACTGATAATATTACTGGTCCCTAGGGACGTAGAGAGTAGTTCATCATCCAGCATGAACTGTATGATAATTTAGGACAGCTGTTCTCACCTTTGGTTACATAGCAGAAGTGAAAATTTAAAAACAAACAAAAAAAACCCCTGATGTGTACACCCATCTAAAACTAATTAAATCTGAATCTCTGGGGTGGGGTCAAGGGTTGAGTCATTTGCTAAAGTGCCGTTTTTTTTTTTGTGTGTGTGTGTGTGTTTGTGGGTAAATTAATTTGTTTATTTTTTTTTAGCTCCCACCAATAAGTGAGAACATGTGGTACTTCTTTTTCTCATCCTGAAGAAGTGAAAATTTAAAAACAAACAAAAAAAACCCCTGATGTGTACACCCATCTAAAACTAATTAAATCTGAATCTCTGGGGTGGGGTCAAGGGTTGAGTCATTTGCTAAAGTGCCCCATGAAATTCTAATGTATAGTCAGGCTGGAGAATCATTGCTTTAGGATATTTTCTTTCACCTCCTCCCATAGAGAAAAGGTGGCAAAACATTTGCTCGTTGGGGCACTGATATGTAGATGTCTTCAAGGAAATCATAACCTCTAGGAGGCAAGCTGACGCACAGCTAGAGAATAATATCAGGGAGTAATTTAGAAAGCAATTGTGACTGTTAATTTATAATGAACTGCAAGGTTAGTTCACAGGTTTGAAATAACAGAACTTGGGAAGGTGAGGAGCACACTAATCTAAGTTTCTTTTCCATTGAATGACATCAACTAAAGAGTCTAGAATGGTGGTATAGGTGCTGATGTGCTATGTTTATCTGCTGTATTTATTATACTCACTCCACTTAGCTAAATTATTTACGACTTTGATTTAAATTTGAGTGGCTCTAAAAATAAGGCCCTCAGGGATAAAATGCTGCAGAGCTACCATTTTTCTAATCTACCTCAGAAAGCAGAACTACAGAAAGACACACAAAAAACAAAGGGCACTTTGAAATAAGATTTCTACTTTAAATTACTCTTCTGGCATAAATAGAAAGAATGAATATTTCTAAGTGTAAGTGAATAAACATGCCATGGAATCCTCTTCTGAAAGGACTTAGGGGTCTGGTGCAATCTATAGTCTTGAGTACATGTGGAAGGACCTTTAGAGCTCATTTTCACAGACAAGTCAGTAAAGCCCCAAGCCACTGATCTCAAGGAAAACTCTTATGCATGAAAGTGAGACTAATATTTGATTTTGAAATAAAAAAATTTAAACAAACCCCAGACATCAGAACTGGTGCCTTCCCATGATCTTTGACAAAAATCAAATTTGAAAACCATCATTTTGATTTGAATATAGATTTGTTAGCTGTGTAGAATGTGTAACAGCCTCAGTTCTCCAGGAACCACTGCTCCGAAGGTGGGTCCTGCAAATCTACTTGAGCTATTTTCGGGGTGTTTACTGAGCTACAGACCAGCACTGACAGATTGGGAACCATCTCAAACAAGCATAGTGATTAAAAAAAGAGAAAGAGCAAGAAACTCTAAAGTCCTGGTGAGGTGCTCGGGTGATTCTTTCTCCACTCTTTATGTCTTCCAGAAGACATCTTTAAGATATCCTGAAAAATAATAAAAAGAATAGTAGTACTATGGATATAATCACTCAAAAATAGTAGAAAATAGGTACTAAGGATGTGAGGGCATTGAAATGCAAAAAAGTAATTTTGGTCTTTAGTTTCAAACTTCAATATTTATATATGTATATGTTATATATTAATTAAATGTGTATTTCTATTTTACACATGAGAAAATGAATATATACTAAAATTTTAAAAACTGCAGAAACGAAGGCATAGAGCCCATTTAAAGGCAAATGATCACAGACTACCTTCATTCCATCCTTCAAAACACTAAAATGGAAATGAATTCTGGAGTAGAGTTTGATTCTTTATTTCTGTGGTCTGTTTCTTGTGGCACATTTTCCTTTCTGTTTCGTTCTTGGGGCCCTATCACGTAGACACAGATCTTGCTACCAGGGGAGCTGCACTTGCAAAACCAAAGTAGGACTTAAAGTCCCAGAGGGAACAGCCTTGGGACCTCGTGTGGGCTCTGGTCCCTTGCCTGCCAGGCTTGGGCTAAGTGGCACAGAATCGGAGCCTGTGTGTATATGTATGTGTACACAGATGCCAATGAAGGGCAAGCCAGCCCAAGGGAGGAGACCCACTGAGGGGCTTCTGCTCAGTCCTGCAAACAGATCAGACTCAACTCACCATCTGTCAGGAAGTCTCCTAGGCCCTCCTGTTGTTCAGGGAAACATCTGCATCCTCACTTTCCCTTTGCACCATCTGCTCTTGCTTCTCTTGGGTTCCAGCAAAATCGGGCTTGGCAGGAGGTGTTGCCGCCGCCTGCAGACTCTCTCTACTCAGTCTGAATTCTTCAGCAGCTCCCGGCCCCAGCCACCCATCACCACTCCGGGTCCCTGCCTCCCCTCCCGCCGACCCTGCACGCTGAGTGCTCTCCACCTCCCCTTCCTCCTGATCCTGTCCTAGCTGAGGGACCTTCCTTTCTGCATCGGAGGGTTCTCCTGGGGCTCCCACCCCAGCCTCTGGCATTGATGTCGCTGTCACCTCCTCCACCGCTGGCACCTCCTCCCCGCTCAGCGCTATTTCCTCTACCGCCACCTTCTCTGCAGCTGCTGCTTTTCCTAGTAACTCATCCTCTCTGTGCCAAGTTTCCTCCCCAGCAACATCTGAAGAGGGGGAGGACTCAGCGCTATTTCCTCTACCGCCACCTTCTCTGCAGCTGCTGCTTTTCCTAGTAACTCATCTTCTCTGTGCCAAGTTTCCTCCCCAGCAACATCTGAAGAGGGGGAGGCCTTCTCTGCTACTGTCTGCCCCTCAGCTGTCTTGGAATCTGCCCACACCTCCCTCTTCTCTGCGGCCGTGTCTGCCTTTCCTCCTCCTTGGAGACCTTCCTCAGCCATAACTGCTCCTCCTCCCATGTCCCCATCCCCCTCTGTGTTCCTGTCCTTCATCTCTCCCGTCCCCAGAGCACACTCTTCATCCTCCTCCTCCTCTGGGTCCTTATCCTTCCCTCCTTCATTGGACTTTCCTGCCATCATGGGCTCTCCCTCAGGAACATCTTCCTGGATCATAAGCTTGTCCCCAGCTCCTTCTTGCCCCTGCAGAGGCCCTTCTTCCTCCCTTCCCTGCAGTCCTGCAAGGCAGTCTGGATCCTCAGCTGCACACTCCTCAGCCTCACCTGTGGCTGTGGTCGTCACCTCAGGTGTCTGGGCCTTCCCTGCCAGCTGGCTTGCGGGAGCTCCTGACGCGCCCCCTCCATGGCAGGGGGGCCCCAGCTCCTGCTTGGAAGGGGCCACATCCTCCCTGGCCAGCAGCTCTGCTCGGCCCCTGTGCTCCATGTCTCTGGCTGCGATCAGTCTTTCCCCTTCTCCATCCTTCCTCAGAGTTGTTAGTTTTTCCAGTGACTCTTCAGATCCAGGTCTTGCTTCAAACATGGAAACCACTCTCTCTGTTAGTGAATTTTCTGGAAATCCCGTATCTTCAGTCAGTTCAGATGCCTCAGCAGGCACTTCATCCTCAGCACCAGAGCCAATTTCACTGTGGGGGGCTTTTGTCTCTTCCTCAGATCTCCCTTCCTTCACTGTTTCCCCCTCTTCCCCTTTAAGAGTTGGCTCTTCTTCTAGAACATCTTCATCCTTAGGTGCATCTGCCCTTGTCACCTCTTCTCTCTCAGGTTCAGTTTCCCTCAGAGGTGCTACTGGCCTCTCAGCTCTCCTTTCTCTTGCTCCATCTAATTCCTCAGGTGACATTGCTCTCCTATCATGTTCCCTGTTGGGGTCTGCCTCGGTCACCCTGTCCTGCCGTTGCACGTCGTCCTTGCACAGTTCCTCAGGCCTGCCCTCTGACTCCCCTGCCCTGGCCGCCCCTGTCTCTCCTGTAGAGGAGCTCCAGGGTGTTTCTGTCCCCATAACTTCCTTCCTCTCTCTGGATGGTTTCTCTCCCCCAACCATTGCCTCTCCAGAACCATCCTCTGTCTGGGATGCAGCATCTTCCACGGGCTCCCTGTCCTCTAGGTCTGTGGCCGCTTCCTGTCCACGTCCGTCCATATCTGGCTGTGTGGCCACGGCCGCACTCACAGCCGCCCTGCTCCCAGCCTCTCCATTCTCTGGTGTCACTGCCTCTCTCAGGGCTGCTGCCTGCCAAAGATGCTCCGAGTGCAGAGCTGCTGCCTTGTTTGCAAGCACTGCCTTCTCCGGACTTCGTCCCCATTCAGAAGCTGCTTTCTTTGTCTCGAACCCTGTTTGCATCAAGGCCCACTCGTCAGGAGCCTCATCGTCCTTCAGACCCTCAGAGTCACTTGCTGCTGCTCTTCCTGTGGGCTCCAACCCTTCGTGACCCAGACTTCCATCCCCTTCTGCTTCTGCCACTGCCCCACGTGCTATGCCGGGAGGGATCACTCTTTTCTCCCTAAATTGTTCTACTAATACTGGCTGTTCTACTGTCGGCTTCCACTCCCCCAAGGGAACCTCAATACCTCCTGCTTTTCCCCACAGTCCTGTGTCCCCCTTTTCCTCTATTGTGTCACCATCCCCACATGCCGGGAGGGATCACTCTTTTCTCCCTAAATTGTTCTACTAATACTGGCTGTTCTACTGTTGGCTTCCACTCCCCCAAGGGAACCTCAATACCTCCTGCTTTTCCCCACAGTCCTGTGTCCCCCTTTTCCTCTATTGTGTCACCATCCCCACGCTGGGGAGCTTCGTCTTCCTCCGCTGCTTCCTTCTTCCCCAGTGGGTACGTTTCCTGTGCAACTTGTTTGGATTCCTTGTTTGAGGTGAGAGCTGCTCTTTCCTCCACCTCTAAATTCCCATTTGAGGCTATAAAAATAAGGTTAGGGGAAAAAAAGGGGAGGGGTTACTTAAAGTGGACAAAGGAGGAGATATAGATAATCTTATATAAAACGTATTTATAATATAAGAGATATTTATAAGTAATATCAAGGGACCATTGATATGAATAAAACATTTCCTCCACTGGTGCTATGATGCCATCAACTCTAATATGTTAAATCAGGGCCTATCATTATGGAAATAAATGATTTCATATTTAATGAACACATTTATATTAAAGGAAAGTTGAACATCAGAAACACTGAAAATAAACAAAATAAATGTTCCTCTAGCTTAGATTCAATGAAATCACTCCTTCTCCCCTTCTCCACCTCTCTCTCTCTCTCTGTTACGCACCCACACCTTCTACTTTCATTTGAAATATTAAGACCTGCAGAAAAATTATGCAATAAAAAAAAAGTTAGGATTACATCTTCTTATAAATCATTACTCCTTATAACACTATAATATCCCCATCTTCTGCTAGTTATGTGGGCATTTAGCAACACAATCGTGCATACAGTGTGAGATAATGATTATTTCATACATTACTCCTATATTTTAAAGCTACTATATCTAGATTTCATCATCAAAAAACTTTGTTGCTCAAGGTAAGACTTTTTTCTAAAGACACCAATTTGTCTTACAGGTCAGGACACCTCCCATCTACACTGAGAAACTGCTTTGCCTTTGGCAAAACAGGATCACAGAGCAAGACAAGACTTTGTAGTCTGGGACAATTTTCAACATATATAACCTTCTCAAAGTATTTCATAAGTTCTCCTCCATTATTCCCTGGCAAATCTGGGTTACTAGGTATAGCACTTCAATAAACACAGGTTCTACTTGTTTTTTAAAAAAAGCTTTAAATGGATTTCTTATTCTTTAACAAAGAATTTTTTGGTAATGATCCATGCAAAATAAGTAAAGGAATGTCATGCGAAATACCCAAAGCATTTAAATTTTCCAACTGCAGAATAATACTTAAGGAGCTTTGAAAATAGTCATCTTAATAATTTCTGTCAATCTAATCTCCTTTTTCATTTATAAAATACACTGAACCAGATGCTATAAAATAATTATCATATCAGGATGTCAACCTCTAAATTATGTAAACTTATGGAGTAGGCAAATGTGTCTTCCTTATTTTACTTGCTTGCCTTTTTTTTTTTTTTGCTATCTTACCCTCTATACCATCATCAACAATCTACCAGAAACCTAAAGCCCTGATTTTCCAACCTTCTTCTCCATTCTTACACCTTATCCAGGACTGTCTAACCATCCCATTACCTCTCCTAACACAAAGCATGGCTAACCTTTGTTGCGTTCCCTTTGTCTCTTGCCAGCTACTACAATAAACCACTTTTAGATAAGGGAATGATAGCTGATATTACATTTCCCTTAAAAATGTATTCAGAAGGTAACACATGATATCTTCTTTCAAAGGAGTAAAAGAGGAATTTCAGGTCTATCAGTGTGACTGAGCTGGACTTGTATAGGTGGCCTTCAGTATGTCACAGCAGTTATTTCCTAAATTGTACCTAGAAGCTCTCGAAGAGAAATGTAGAACTAAATATTTGCTCAGGGAACATGTAGCCATACCTGAGAGAATTTGGTACATTTTATTTCATTACAGATTATTACTGCATTTGAAACAAAATGAAATTGAAATAATGAGAAACAGCATGTGACAAGCCTCTTTAATAGTATATCTGTTGCCATTCAAATTCCTGCATGAAAATATATTAAAAAGTAAATTATGAAAAACATTTAAATAAAGTCCTCTGTTTTTCTAAGCTGGCCTCTAAATTTATGGATTAATTAAAGAGTATTCAGGAAAACGGGAATAAGATTACTTAGCCACCATGTGATCACATATTATGCCTAAATTCTAGGACAGAAAGTGCTAATGGCATCCAGCTGAGCTACTATATGAACACAGACACTATAGGGGAGTCAGACACGACATTCCTGAAGCGTGGGAGAAAGAATAAATGAAGCTATTCTAAGAAATATCAGTATAAAAACATGACGTGTTTTTTGATGGTAACCTCAAGGGCTTTTGGAAAAAAATTGATGTAGGAGAGGAAGCAATATTCACAAATAGGGGCAATTTGATTTAGTGGAATGAATGTGCACTTGGGAATCAGACAGACCTGGGTGAGAATGCCCTGCCACTCACAAGTTACATGACTTTGGGAAATAACACCTCTTAAAGCTTTCATTTTCTTATCCATAAAATGAGAATAGCAATGCTTGACTACAGAACCCTTGTGATAGTAAATGAGATAGTTTATGCAAAATGCTTAGCATAGTCACTGGCACACAGAAAGGCCTAACAAGTCTTCCTTGCACACTCTCCTCCCACTGCTTACACTTAATTAGATTTTCTTGCTGGAATTAGATTGATCAATAATAACTGCTGTGCCTACATTGCAGATGAATGGGGAGATCATAAGGGATCATATGATTAATAAAATGAATATCACTTCCCCCACATACACACATGCATGTATTCAGAACAGGACATTTTGAAAAAGTCATTCACTGAATATGGGAAAGCCCGATTTCAAGGACAGAGGAAGTTTGACCAGATATATATGGGTCATCTTCTGTTGAATCACTGTAACTGGCACTCTTGCAGATGGAACACTCCTCACCAAGAGCCAGGTCATACGCTGATGGCAAGAATTCTTTCCTAATTTAAAAAAACATGAAGTTCAAATTAATCATGAAATGTGCCTTGGCTCTCAATGTCTCTGATTGGTTCAGCTAAGGCAAATTCACCTACCTGGTCAACCAACTGGTAGGCTGGCTATGAAATATGACTGATCTGAAAATCCCTAACAGTATTTTGTAATCTAAAGTGTTTTTGTTTGTTTGTTTGTTTGTTTGTTTGTTTTATCTTAGGCACCAATATATTCAAAAAAGAATAGTAACATTCATACCTGATGTCAGTTTTAAATCTCCCTTTCAGGGCTCTCAACCACTTCCTGCCATCATATTCATTAGTTGAAATTATATTTTTACAAAAAAGAAAAAGAAAAGATAAAAAAAAGGTGGCAGAAGAAAGAAACAAGGATAGGAAGATGAAAGATGGAAATAGGCTCTTTTGCAGAGGTTTTCTGAAGGTCTTTCCTAGGTAATGATGCACCCTTACCTCCGCCTGTGTCAATCTCCAGATTCCTCAAGGGCTTCCCCCGTTCATCTGCGCCGCTAACACCGTGCTCAGTGTCATAGTAGCAGAGGTAGCTCGGTGCCAAGGTTTCAGTTATTATCTGTCCAACTGATTGAAGATCATATAAAATATCAAAAGGTATAAAAACAGGTCACAGGAACATTGTCGAGCTATTTCACATCATTTAAGCAAGTAGCATCAATTTAAGAGCATTCATATTAAAATATGACTGTTTTAAAATCTTTTAAGATTAAACAACTCCCAAGCTTTGATTTCAAAAAGAAAACACAATACACAAAAAAAGATCATGAAGTAAAGAAATCCATGCAAAGAAATACTTGCATTTAAAAAAGACAACAGCCAGAAGCAGTGACAGATTTGCCAAATGCTCATGCAATATAATGATTGAAAATGCAGTTTAGTTGCCTTTTCCTTTCTAGAAATGGGTGTTATGGCTTTTATGACACCAATCATCAGTGCTCTTTTAAATTGCTAAAACTATCAGAGCTGACTACACTATGAGCATTTCATCCATTAGTAGATTTTAGTGATTTGACCCCAATACTCACTCCATGTGGACAGAAGCAAAAAAGCTATTACATGATTCCTATAAATGTGACAGGAAAAGCTGTTGTAGAAATTCCTGTTATCTGTAGCTGATTACTAGCAGGGACTTCTAGATCACAGGGACCTAAGTTCAAGTCCCATATCCTGTACTAACTTTATCACTTTGAGCAAGTTCTTTGGCCTAAGCCTCCGCCTCAGTTCACTCATCTGTCAAAAAGAGATATCTACTCAATGGTTATTGGGAAAATTAAATAAAGTAATATATGTAGAACATGCTCATCTTCCACTTATTAGCAAGTGCCTATTCATTTAATAAATGATAGCTATGGTGATGATGACGACGATGACTACGGTGATAATGGTGACGAGCATTTCTAAGTATCATCACCCAATGTGGTATGATTCTAGGCAACACTCTAAATTAAATTTGTTGTTAGCTTCTGACACTTTCCTGTCTATATTCCTTGCTTATCATCTGATGACCCATGTCTCAAAATCCCTGACATCTACAATCATGCCACCTTCTGGTTAACAAAAGCTCACTCAAATAACCCCAGACCTAGATCTGCCTCCTGGGGTAAGAACATATCTCCAAAACTCCCTCCCTTCCTTCCTACCTTCTTCCTCCCCGATATTGATACAGCTGACCCAAAGACTGTACTTTGAGAAAAACAGAACTAGAATGTATTCTCTTGCTTAGTTTAAGGTGAATTACTAAGGGGTAATTACTGATCTAACTGTGTTTGAACACAAATAGAGAGACATCTGTCTCAAGTGGGATTTAGGGAGAAAATGGTCCCTTTATACTAATCTTAAGAGGACAAACATGGAAATGAAAAGAAGAGCATGATATAGTTCAAATACATTCTCTTTTAAAAAACTTGGAACATCAGCTTTCCTCACTTATCCAACCACCAAATAAAGTTTTTTACAATAATATAATTTAGAAATGACATCAAATAATAGTTAGATTTTGTTATCAAGTCAATCTTTATTTCAGGAACTTTACAAACATTATACGTGTAAGTTAAATAACATCTGACCCACTACAATAATATTTATACTATATATCTGGAGAATTTTAAAAAGCAGTGTTTTGGGGTTTTGTATATAAATTTGTTTGTCTGACTGAGTAATGGAAATCACAAAGATGGTAGGACCAGGGGATGGGGGGAAGTCTGACTTGGTAGCAATTATGTGAAGCTTTGTTTCATCAGTGCTAACAAGATTTCTAGGTTTTATCCAAATGGTTCATAAGCTATAAAGAAATATGGCTTACAAGAATAATAATAATAAACAATAATTAAACAAATAGCAGCTATTGAACCAAAAGACTATTCTAAGAAGCCAAACAATACTAGCATAGTCTTAAAATCATAACTCACTCAGAAATGACAGTGAAGTTTGTAGTCCCTCTGTCTCGGGACTATAATCGCCACTTGCCCGCGTCTGCTGGCTTGCCCCCGAGGTTTAGGCTTGGGAAGTAGATGAGAGCCTCTGTAGTTAGGTGTTGCCTATTTCAGGCTCAGCAAGAACAGGAGCCTGGCCTAAGTATCAAGGGCTTATAACGTGTGAAACCAGAAAAGGCTTCACTTGGTCATTTTTTTTCAGATGTTCTTCTGAAACTGAAACTTAAAAGCAAGAACTTGGCCAGCATCTAACCTCAGCTGTTTTCCACCCATAGTAAAAAAGGACTGCACACGCTGAGACTCCAGTGTCAGCAACGTGACACATCACTTCATTTCCTCTATTTAGCCCTTCATCCCTGAAGGCTCCTGTCCTTTACCTCTCTATTAAGGTGACCACTAAAGGCAAAGGTAATTGTCAGTTCTCGCAGCATTAGTAGCAAAAATGGAATGGTCTCGTACAGAGAAGTTCTTAGAAAAGCACCTTTTCCCTCTCAAATGATATAGGATATTTTAAGGTATTTTTTTAAAATACTAAAATATTCTTATATTAGCTTTTCATTATGAAATAATAAAAATATTAACAAATATTAATAATGAAAATATTCTTAAAATAGCTTTTCATTATGAATTACAATATGAAAATATTCTTATATTATCCTTTTATTGTGAAAGCAAACATATTTTAAAATAATATATATTGTAGTTTCCCTAAATGATAAAATAGTAAATATTCATTATCTAAAGCTCAAAAAGAAAAAAAAGTACAAAGAAGGACATAACAATTACCCATAGTTTGGCCACTCAGAGAGAACTACTAGTTAACATTTTGGTGGATTTCCAAGTATATTTTACTTCACTCTTACTGTAGAAANAATCATTTTTGTACATATTTCTGACTACTCCTTTAGGAATATTCCTGGCATTGGAATTGCTGGGTCAAAAAGCACAAACTTTTTAGTAGCTTTTGATATATGTTTCTAAGTGTTCCTCAAAAAAGGAGGTATCAATTAATGATTTTATCTACAATGACTGAAAGGCCTATGTCCCTGCCCTACTGTCAACATGTCCACCAATTTTTTCTGTATTGATAATTCAGTAATTGAAAATTGGTAGCAAGGACAGGACTTTCAATAGGAGTAGGCAAACTTTCCTTTTGTGAATTTACTGCTATACACTTTACATTCTTTTGCTATGGTGTTTGCCTTGTTCTTATTGATTTGTAAAAACTCTTTATGTGTTACAAATATCAGCTCTGTCAAATATAGGTCGCAATTTTTTCCCAGAGTTGCAGTTTTCCTTTGCTATAGTGTTTTATTGTTGTTGCTATTACAAAGAATTTCATATTACTCAGTATAATTTCTTCGAAATAAATTTTTTTCCAAATCTCAAAATATTATCTTTAGGATTTGGAGACATTCTACGTTAAATTTAGAATTTAATCTGGCAAAAATTATCAGCATCTTTATATTTAGTCTTCTGTTTAAATACTTGGAGTGATTTTCCATTTGTCATAATTTTCTTATTCAGTCCATATGTGTTACACTTTCCCTCCTTATTCACACTTTAAAGTATGATTATAGGTATTGCTCACTTGATGTTTATTACTAAGGTTTTTGGTTTTGGGGTGGGGGTTGTTATAGTTTGAGGGGAGCTCTTGTTTGAGGCTATAGTTTGAAACTGGTCAGCTTATAAAAACTACTTGATATTTCCAATAATTGCACAGTTAGTTATCAGGGGAGATGATTGTGTTTTCTTAGACCCGAGAATTATTTACAGAACTGCTTTCAAATGTTCAATTTTTTTGGTGAGAGTTAATTATATTTTTGTGAATAATATCTAATTTTATTGCACTGTTATGACATATGGATTCAACTTCAGCTCTGTACTGCTGGGGGATTCTAATTTTATTGCACTGTTATGATATATGGATTCAACTTCAGCTCTGTACTGCTGGGGAAAAAAAGGCACACAGAGAACAGTAATTATCTAACAAACCAATCTTCTATGGTTAAGTTAATTTTATTAATACTTTTTTCTATGTCTTTGTTATGAAAAGAGCTGATATTTACGTTTACATAAAAATGAGAGTTGTTAGTTTTGTATTTTCTTTTAAAAGAGAGTGGCTGGTTAGCTTTTTGTATGCTCTTATGTTCCAGTTGGATGTAGATGTTCCTCACAAACGTTTAGTTGGAGTAGTTCCCAATTCCAACTAGGTGACCCAAGAGCTAGGGGAAAAAGAAAGGAAGGTGGGGCTTTGAACCCTCTTAGCAGAAACATAGTTCTGTGTGTTACTTTCCTACGGTTGCAGAAGCTCCCAGGCTTGGTCAGACCCTCGCTCTTGGCATTGCCACCTTCTTTTTTAGGGAAGAACCCCTACAAGCTCAGGGGAAAAGACCCTCTACTAGTGCAGCTGACTTCCTGTTTGGTGTTGCCTCCCACGCCTTTCCTGAGGGTTGGCAACACCGAAGAGTCCTGAACAATTAAAGGGCTGTCACAGGACCATCTTTCTACTTCCTCCAAAACTCACCCCTACTCCCCACTTCTTCTTTCTAATCCTTAAGGTCTGGGATTATCTCTTTTTTAATTTCTGTGAGGCCACTCCTCTTTCTCATGGGAAATAAATTCAAGATAGCTCCTGTTGTCTCTCTCTACTATGACCTCATGTAGCAAATTCCTTTAATTTTGTGACATCTGGATGCTACCTTCCCTAGATTTGAGAGGAACTTTTAAAACTTTTAAACTACTATTTTTATACTTTCTTCCTTATCTCAAAGAACAGGAGGGAGACATCATATCACCAATGAAACTGGTATTTCACAAACTCTTTCTGATTAGCATTCTCCTTAAAAGTTGATTTATAGGGGCCGGCCCGGTGGCACACTGGAGAGTGCGCCGCTTGGGAGCGCGGCGGCGGGAGGGTCCGGATCCCATGTGGAGACCGGTTCCTGCTCACTGGCTGAGCGCGGTGCGGGCGCAACACTGAGGGTTGTGATCCCGTTACCGGTCAGTAAAAAAGACAAAAAGGAAAAAAAAAAAAAGTTGATTTATAGCCTTCATGTCATTTGGTGCAATGTTAATGCAGAGTTTCTATGAAGAAACTCACTGCAATAATTTAGATGCTTTTACAGAAACAAGTCAAATCACTACATGTTAAAATTCAGGCTATCATAACTGAGATGTAAAAACTGACTCTCTAATATCTGCTAGTCAAGATGCAAATGGAATTATCAGTCATAAATATTTACTAAATAAAAATCAGCATTCTTCTGATCATTTTTGATGCACTATTTATGTGGTTTAAATGGATAATTTGGAAACTTTCAGAGATTCTTTACTGTAAACTTTAAGAAAAAGTAAAGTATTTAGAATGATGATGAGGGTTGTAATTGTGCAGGCTGGGCATAGTTCCAGGGTAGCATTTCCTCTTTTCTGATTTTTTTGTAATTCTTCCATGCTCATTTTCTTTCTTTCTTTCCCTTTCCTTTTTTTCCTCCCACAATTTTACAATCCTCTAGGCCATTTTTCTCCTTTAAAATAATGCGAAAAGGGGCAGCACAAAGCCACAGTATTTCTTTCCTCTAATTTCCTGTTCTCTGTGGCAAAGCTTTC
>NW_007728186.1:101385-112799 GCF_000696425.1 Galeopterus variegatus | reverse complement strand
TTTTTGTTTGCTGGTTTCTTTTCAGAGCACATTAGTTCCCTCTTAACCTCAGAGGATATGTTCTAAGACTCCCAGCAGATGCCTGAAACTGTGGATAGTACTGAATCCTATATACTCGTACACTCTCTGGTTTTTTCCTATACACACAAACCTATGATGAAGTATAATTTGTAAATTAGGCACAGTAAGAAATTAACAATAACTACTGATAAAATAGAACAATTATAACAGTATACCGTAATAAAAGTTATGTGAATGTTGCCTCTCTTTCTCTCGATATATCTTACCATACTATACTCACTTATTTTCCAACCACCATTGATGGCTGGTAACGAGATCGCAGATAAGGAGGGACAGCTGTCCTAAGTGTTTCCTAGCCATTAGTGTCTGTGGAGGGGTCCGGGCAGTAGAAAGGTGAAGAGAAGTGGAATCACCAGTGCATAAAATGGTGCATAAAATTTTAAAATATTGTTTAAGCTGTGAACAAAAATGCCAGTTTATTCTATTTCATACTTACTTTAATACTTATTATCAGTTCCCTTTTCTGGATTCCCAAATGTCAAAACACAAGAGTCCTAATTTGCTTTACATTCGTTTACATTCCCTATCCTGTATTCTCAATGACATCCAATTCATTCCCTCTCCTCTGCTTGTTTTGAAACAAACAAACAAAAAGAAAACCCTGATCCCATCTTAAAACATGCTAAGAATCCTGAGCCACTCAATATCAGAAGAAAATTTTGCCAAGGATTTTTTTATCTGAATTTTAAGAATGTAAGAAGGTCATAAAAGCAAAGTAAAGATATACCCAAGTTTATTCCAAGTTCCCAGTCACCTTGAAAAGTATCCCTGTGCTTTGATCATTCTTTGTGTAGCTAATCAATTACCTTCCCAACAACTCACCATAACAAAATTCATGACTTACATCATCTACCTGCACGGTAAAGATGTTCTTGTGTTACCTTTGACATTGAAACATGGCCCACAAAAACTCAGGATTAATTACAAACTCAAGACCACAGCTGTTCAGACAGTTGCAGAAAGCTTAAGTCTGTCATCCATAAAGTAGCCAGAATAATCTTTTCAAAACTTTCAGATCATGCCACTTGTTTGCTCAAATCGTTCCTGTGGAAAGATTTCCTCTCTCAGAATAAATTCTTCCACATGGCATAACAAGTTCCCCCCTCAGACCTCAACTTGTAACACCCTCTCATTTGTTCCATCTGCTCCTGTCACACTGGTCTCCTTTCCAAACCCTTCATTAGCAACTGTGCTCCCAACTTAGGGCCTTTGCATTTGCTGGTCCCTCTGCTTTGTGTGCTCTATTTGCAGATGACAGAGTGGCTTACCCTTCACGTTATCCAGGTCTCAAATGTCCCATCATCAGCAAGGCCATTCCTAAAATACCACTCCTTCCTCAAACCATCATTCCATCCTCTTACCCTTCTTTATTTTCCTTCTAGCACTTAGTTCAGATACCCCACTTCATGTTCATTTTCCACTTGTTAGGTATATATCCCTCCTAGAGTATAAGCTCCACGTAACTCCATAATTCACACCAAGAACAGCGTGTAGCATAAAGCAGACACCCAACAAATATCTATTGACAGAAGAAATCTATTGGAAGAAACAACTACATGCTTCCACAATCCATCCAGAAATTGTATTTAGACTTCAACTCGTAGCACATGATTTTCTTGTTTTTTATCAGGACTATTTTATCCTGCCTACATGATAACAAAATTGCCTCTTATTTTAGTCGTGGCATTATGTAGGTTTAAGCTACCTAGCCAAGCATTATGACTTTTCCTGACTCACATATAAAAATATAAAATGCCTACTTCCATGTACATTTTACATTATGATTTACATTAAAATACACTATTCTTAATTTATTTTATTTATATTCATAATGTATAAATTATATTAACTTCGCTATCAATGCACCTGAATTGTTCCACCATTAGAACATATTGCAAAGATTGGGTCACAATGCATTAAGGTAACTTAAACTGAAATAACAAAAAAAATAAACACATTAAAATAAAACTATGTTTCACAATACTGAATTAACTCCCAAGGACACTATCTCATCGTAGCCAGCAATTATAATTTTTTACTTTATCTACTTCATGGTGTACAACACATCTTTTATACAATTCAGCTGACAAAATAAAACTATGTTTCACAATACTGAATTAACTCCCAAGGACACTATCTCATCGTAGCCAACAATTATAATTTTTTACTTTATCTACTTCATGGTGTACAACACATCTTTTATACAATTCAGCTGATCTGTTGATGGCCTGGAAAAAGTCCAGTTAAGTGAGACATATTTTAAAATAGGTACAAGAAAAATATTATTTTATGCTATTAACCTAAAAGGTATAACGTCAATGAAAGTATTTTGCTCATTTATCCAATGCTATCATCTTAAGTAAAAACAAATCATATTAAATTATATTAGCTTAGATACTACAAAACACCATTAATTGTATATAATTCTTTAGCCCATAGATGTATTCTTAACAAAATCAGTTTTTATTCTGTTTAATTGAAAAATGATTAATTCAGTACCATACAAATATGAAACATAGTCTTTTATACATTATCTCAGCCATCATTTCATTTTGACCTAAGAGTCTAGTCAAGGATCTAAGTAAAATATGTATATTTCAATCTTGTGACTTCACCAGCCTTCTGGTCTAATTTACATAAACTGTGTTCTGCAGAATAGCCACCTAAATAGTCTTTCATTACATACATATAACCTTGCTTTCATCCTTTGCTTCCTGAGCCATGTAACTGAATACTTATTTAAGAAGACCTTGCCCTAACTTCTTCGCTTTGTATCAACATCAAATAATGAACTATGCAATCAAGACCTGGATGATTTTGTCTGAAATTTTCTTAGAAATTTTTATTCATAAAGAATCCATTATTTAAAATATTTACGGGCCAGCCCGGTGGCGCACTCAGTAGAGTGCGGCACTTGGGAGCGTGGCGGCACTCCCGCCGAGGGTTCAGATCCCATATAGAGACCGGTCCGCTCACTGATTGAGTGCGGTGCGGACGCAAGCCCGGTGGCGCACTCAGTAGAGTGCGGCACTTGGGAGCGTGGCGGCACTCCCGCCGAGGGTTCGGATCCCATATAGAGACCGGTCCACTCACTGATTGAGTGCGGTGCGGACGCAACACCGAGGGTTGCGATCCCGTTGCCGGTCGCGGTACGGGCGCGACACTGAGGGTTGCAATCCTGTTACCAGTCATGAAAAAAGACAAAAAGGAAAAAAAAAATATTTACAAATTTCTTGCATCATTTCTTGCAACATTAGAGCCCAACTGCTATAAACTACTCATTCTTAGGTTTTTGATAGTACTAATTCTTCTACATTATTCTGAATATTTTACATGGTCATTGTTTTGTTCACCAATTAATGTCTTATTTTCCAGTGTCCTTTATATTCCTAGCCCCTGGCTTTCATAACCCAGACATTTTGTTCTTCTGTGGAATATGAGCCATAGAACAAAACTATGAGTTCTGGCAGAGAAGGCAATACATTTAAAAGAAAATTTACAAAGTTATAAAATACTATGTCAATAAAAGAATAACAGTAAGGTGAATAAGAATAAAACAGAGATATATGCTGATTCAAAAAGACATCCAAGATATAGTGGTAAGTGAGAAAAAGCAAGCTGCAGAACAAAATGTATGATATTTACCTATATGTATGAAAATAATATATGTATTTGTGTATATATATCAATATATCTATATCTATCTATCCACACACACACACATATATATAGTTTTTGGAATCATGCACTAAAAGAATGGTTATCCACAATTATCTCTGGGGAAAAAGAGTAGGGGTTGGGCAAGGAAGACTTTAATTTTCATTTTACTCTTGTCTGTTCCATAAGGTTTAAACTTTTAAACCAATCTTTTGTGAGAAAAAAATAGTATGTCAAAACCTTAAAATATCTATATAACTTTTGATTCAGAAATTACACTTCTTAGAATATATCCTAAGAAAATAATTATAAATAATTATAAATTAGGTAACAAGATACTCACTAAAGTACTAATAGAATAATAAAAATATGAAAAAATATATAAATATTGATTAATAGGGAAAAGCTTAAATAATACACAGGCATTAAACATGTTTATAAAGATTACATAATAATATAAAAATGATTATTATATAATATTAAGATGAAAAGCAGAATCCATCTTTAAAAAATATGAAAACATATATTATTAAGTCCTAAGATTAGAAATAAAATGCCTGGCCAAAGGTTGAAAGTGATTTTTTGTGAGTGATAAGTCAATGGGTAATTTTTCAAAACTACTTTTTTTAATATGTTTGGAATGTTATTTCATGTGTATGCATTAGTTGTTAATAAAAATAAACAAACATTAATAAAAAGACTTAGCACATATATTGGCACTTAACAAAGATAAATGGTCTCAAACCTTTCCATCTAGTGTTGAACCCACCCTAATAAAACGATAATAAGGAAATATTTTTAAATTATAGATGTCATCGAGTCAAGAATATGTTTCCTAATGTATTTGAGAAAAATAATGAACAATACATTTTTCATTTCACAAATCCTGAATGGCGTGGTCCATGCCATGGTGGGGTCTTGAAAAGAGTAGCTTGCGCTGCCCTTTCTGAGTTGGCAAGGCCCCAGAGGGAGAGCTGCTGGCAGGGCCCCAGCTACCAGCACTTGCTTTCACTGTAAAGATCTCTGCCTCGGCATAGTGGTGCGGCTTTCACTTTCTCTTTTGAAGTTTTGGTCAGTGTGGCAGTTTCCTGAGTTTCCAAAAGATGCAAAACATGACACACAAACAGTTGTTGTCATAAAATTAGATTATTCCACAAAAGATCTGGGAAGATTGAACAATTCCAAACTGTCCCTTTTGAGTCAATTTATTACACCAACGGGTATTTTAAAAACACCTTATGAGTAGCCATGAGCAATTGTTTTTACCGAAGAAACTAATAAACAATAGAAATCCCCATCCTCTTCCCACCATCTGGGTAAATGATTATATGGGTTATAAAACGGGAACAGGAAAAATGTGGTACCCTCCTAGAGGATGTCCGAAATATGACTTAAGTTGGCAAATGTCATTTACAGGGGATTACATTAATGGTAAGAGAATGGTTGGAATGAATGGAAAAAGATATTATGGGAAGAATTAGGTTTATGAGAAAGAATGCGTAGAAACCCTGTTACTCATTGGTGTCCTAAGTTAAATAAAAACATCTTAGTAAGATATTGGGACAAAAACATATGATGCACAACTTTCCCTCCTAAAGATAAAGATTATAGATGGAATTTTGAATGCACCTGGTTTTGTGAGGGATGGTGCTGTGCACTTTGACAGTTTACGTTGGGCCACACAGCCGTTATATTAAGTACATGCATAATAAAGCTGTTCAAATATCCTTTATTCTTTTTCCAAATGAACAATAGGTTCATGCTTATAGAAATATGAGAATCATTAAATTTTGAGTTGATTATAAGTTTAGTTGTTAGATTTATAAGTTTTAAATGTAATTGTTAGAATTTTCTTTTACAGTATTTAAAAGTTAACAATATATATAAGGTTGGTTTAGCTAATTTATGTTTGCTGATAGTAATAAGTTTAAGGTTAGTACGAGGGCAAGAAGAAAAGAACACAGTGGTGAAAAACATCAAGAACAGTGAGTCACGGACTAATCGACCACAACAGATATAATCACCAGAAAGAACTGGCTGACCATCGAGTTTTATTTAACCTTGTGGATTATTAATTTTATGAGAACTGATGTAATTTTAAGAAAAGTTTCCATTTAACTATTGGTTTAATAATTTTAAAAGTTTATGTAGTTAAAATGCCCACATTAATACCCCCGTGTTGTGTAACAAATAAAAATGCTGTTTTCAGTCTGAAGGCTGCTTCAGCTGCTTTAGCTGCTCTGGCTGCTCTGGCTGTGACAGCGCTGACAGCCCGCAGGGTGAGAACGTGCTTCAAAGCAACCGAGGTCTCTGCCTGTGTTTGTTATTTTCGCCAGCTCCTCATCCCTTTTTCAAGGACCCCCAACTCGACTGGAGCTGGTCTCTGGCACCAGAAAAAATAAAAACTACCTTCTTCTATAATCATAGTCTAAAATTGCAGCTGTTCTACCCATCACCTAATCACAACCTGCATTATATGCATTCTACTTTACAAAAAGATGTTTACTAGCATAAGTCCAGGTAAACAATCTGCAGTAGGAATGAAACTAATAATAATAATGTCAATGTTACTACTGAACTTCAACACTATCACCTGTTTATCAGTTTGCCAAATTGTGCAAACTTTCTACATTATATCTTATATGTGTCAGAATTTAATAATAACATCAAAGATTTTAATTATTTTATGAAAGGGTTTCAAATATATTTTAACAAGAATCTTGATTCATATATGGTAAAATCCTTTTTAAAATGTCTGAAGTATTTGTGTTATAATTCTAGGGTGGGGATTGACAAACTTGTTCTGTAAAGGCCCATGTGGTAAATTCCTAGGGCTTTGTGGGCCTTTTAAAAATTTAGAAACCATTCTTAGCTTCAAAGCAATACAAGAAAACACAGCACTGGGCCAGATTTGGCCCATGGCCAAAGTATGTCAAACTCTGCTTGTTCTAGAGTTACTTTCAACAACTTATTCAAAGGTAAAATCCCTTGCTACTCCCACTATGTGCAATGTTTTTTACCTTCCTGCATCCCACCTTCAAAATTTAATCTAATGTTTAAAGTCTTTCTCAAACGTGGTCTTCATGAGAATTTTCAAGATGTCTTCAACCAATGGGATATCCCTTCCTTTGAATCCCCATAGCACTTTATAGCTTTTCTGATTTTACAAATGACTACTGATCTTTGTCTAGTGTTGTGCCAAGCTTTCCTCTTAATGTTTTTGGGGAAGAACCCACTCCCATGTGTTTCTTACTGACTATAGTGCCTTGCACATAGTAGAACTCTAATAATAATGGTTAAATTAAAAGACAACTATTCAACATCGTCAATTCCTAGAAGTAGGCCTTAGTGGTTTAATAATAGCTTTTAAGGTCCTAAAAGAAACATAGACATTGAAAGTATTTGTAAGTGTTTAAAACACAGCTCGACTTTAGTAGTATTAAAATGTAAAAACAAATGTTATCTTGGAATGAAAATAGTGTCCCTCACACATTGGCAAGGGAAAAAAATGAAAGACAGCAGTGAAAGGACCATGGAACCAGTTACAGGGAGGTCACAGTATGCTATGTGAGAGGCAGGTTCCTGGCAGGCACAATTTTACTGTCCACAGGACACAACTCACATTTCATTGTCCTCCTAGAGTTGAGAAAAAGCATCAGACCTCTCATGTGTCTTAAGTACTGGGGCTTGATTGTCTGCCACTCCTTGATGTGGTTTGGATATGTTTGTCCCCCAAAAGCTCATGTTGAAATCTGATCCTTACTGTGGCAGTGCTGGGAGGTGTTTGGGTCATGGGGGTGACTCCTTCATGAATAGATTAATGCATGGGGGTGGGGTGCATGAGTGAGCTTTCACAGGAACAGATTAATTAGTTCCAGTGAGAGCTGGTTGTTAAAAGGAGCCTAGCACCTCCTCTCTCTCTCTCTCTCTCTCTCTCTCTCTCTCTCTCTCTCTCTCTCTCTTGCTTCTTCTTGCCATGTGATCTTGCACCCAGAAGCTGCTCAGCCACTTGCCACCAAGAGTAGAAGCAGCCTAAGGCCCACACCAGATGCAGCTGTTCCAGAATCATGAACAAAATAACCTTTTTTCTTTATAAATTACCCAGTCTTAGGTGTTGTGTTACAGCAATATGAAAACAGACTAATACAGTCCTTACTATTCCCATGTCAAACAGAATGATTCTATCCACCCAAGAAACCCAGAGATCAAGAAGTAACTCCGTTTCAAAGAAGGATTCAAAATGAAATTTGAAATTTCTTTCAAAATTTTATATTTTTATCTGAATCTAAATTCCTGTTACACAGGTACAATAGGAAATCTTTAGAAACTCTGGAACCACTTAGCCTAAATTGAAATCCTAGGAATTCACTTTATTAATTGTATAATCCTTGGTGATTTACTCAACCTCTTCAAGCCACAATTTTTTCATCTGTAAAAATGAGATGACAATAATAGAACCTAGCACATGGAGAGACTGGGCTGTTGTGAGGCTGCGATGAGCTAATATATGTAAGTGTTTAGAACTGTGCCTGGAACACAGTAAGCACCTACCAATATTAGCCATGTATATATAAATGCATATATAGCTAAGAATAAATAGCATTGCTAGTATTAAATAACCTCTAAAAAGCCACACATACCCTTGCCTTTAGACACGTATTGTGTTTTATTTGATTCTTGAGATAAAATGACCATAGGAAGGAGTTTACAGAAAATAGGAAACAGGCTATGTAAGAATTACCCTGTTATTTTTAAATGCCATAGAAGGAAAACAGCAAGATGAAGATACATGTATGATTATGTGACAAGAGAGAAACAAGAAAAATATCAAATGCCCCCAGCATTGTCACAATAGTATTTCCTGATCTTTGGCAGAATGTAATGACCAAAATCAGCTTCCATGCATGGGGACAATGGCGGGTCAACTCAATGGCCATACTTACCACCTTTCTCCACCCCAGGGAGACCTGCCTTTTCGTCCTTCACCTTCGCAGTGCTTCCTTCCCAAAACTTACTCTTATCTTTTTCCTTCTCTTCCTCAGAAACATGTTTCCTAGACTTCTCAGACAAACTCTCTATAATCCCCTGGGTACCTTTCTCCGTTTCTTCTGTAAGAACATTCTCAAAGCTTTCCTCTGTTGGCAGAGGCCTGGGCTCCACACCTGCTTTTGTTATTTCTTGTTCTTCAAGTTCAGTTTTGAAGGATTCCACAATTGCAAGGCGGGATTTTCCTGGCTTATCATTTTCCCTCAACTCCTCAGAAGATAAACTTCTGGGACTTTCATCTGTACTGTTTTCAGCAGAGGCTTCCCTGTCTCCCACTGCAGGGTCCTCTTCACTGCCACTAGAATATGGGTGACTTCTGGTTGAAGCTGACGAAGCAGTTTTTATATCTACAAAAAATTAAAAATGATATTATTTTTGTCTCATAAAGCAAATGGTTTTGTTGTGGGAATTATGTGAGTAATCAATCACATTAAAAACTTTGAGGTATAGTTTTGTACAGTTGATACCCTTTTCCCATATAGTCTGCATAACTGTCCTGATGAAGAAAAACCTGTGGAATTTATGAGTTTATAGAAGTTTTTAACAGGAGATCACATTTAATTGAACATTAACTCTTTTGCTTTTATTTCTTTTTTGAAACCCATTTTATCAGAAAAACTTTGTGAATGTCCACTTTGTTATAGAAAATAATCGTATAATCCTTTGCTTGTACAGCAAGAGCACTTATTTATTTATCCCCATGTATAGCCACAGTATTCCCTGTGCATGGAACTTAAATTTTTATCTACTATAATGTCCACCATCCTAGTAAACCCTGGTATCTGGGTACAATAAGATCTATGCATTTGCACAGTACCTAGACATTTAATAAACATTTTTAGGTGATGCTTGTGTGTGTGTGTGTGTGTTTAGGAAGAGATTTTGTCTTATTCAAGTTTTGCACAGTACCTAGACATTTAATAAACATTTTTAGGTGATGCTTGTGTGTGTGTGTGTGTGTGTGTGTGTGTGTGTGTGTGTGTGTTTAGGAAGAGATTTTGTCTTATTCAAGTTTCCCAGAAGCAGATGCTGAGATGAAGATTCATGTGCAAGTCATGTATTAAGGATGTGCTTCAGGACAAACTTAAGGGAGTGGGGGAAGCAAGGCAAGGAAGGGAAGAAATCGATCAAGGGAGTTATTTCAAACAACATCTCAACCTCAGCCTGATCCCATGGGGACCTCTGGAGTATGAGTTATATTAGAGGATGTAGTTTACAGTAGGAAGGAGCTGGGCTTTCATACTTTGGAAGATTCAGACTTTGGCTACAGGCCACGATAAGGGAACATAAACTCTTCTGCATTTCCACGGTCCTTGTGCCAGAGGGTGAAGCAATTCCAGTAGCCCAGGGCTGTCCTCTGTAGAAGGTGGAAGGTGTGGAAGCTGGGAGATGGGCACAGAGTTGGTAAAGAGATTCTAGGAGACCTAGGCAGTATGCTGAGGTGGTGCTACAGATATGTAATCTAGAAACTTAGTAGTGGTCAAAAATGGTTTACATACTATCCAAAAACCTTCAAAAAAAATCTCCAAGAAAGTGACAAACACACTAAATCTCTATAAGGAAGACACAGAGCATAAAAGTCATTGTGTACACTTCTATGGGCCAGAGAAACACAAACTTGCTTTTGTTTTTTTAACCAATAGATCTGTATTAATAATTGTTGTTCACAGAATATATTCTCAAATGAAATATCCTACAGTTATATGTTACCTAGATTTCTTGTTTTCTCTGTGCCCCGTACTCTTTTTCCTGCTTCTTTCATTTCTGCCTGGCAGCTACACAGATGGCTATAGCAGCTAATGAGCTGTTTAAGGAAAGAAATATCTGTCTTTACCCTTTATCCTCTTCTCTCCATCTCTCCAGCCCTGTGGTTCTCCATGACATGCCTTAGCATTTCAAGTATAGGCTCAGAGACATATCAGAGTTTCCACAAGGATTCAAGAGATGCTACACAGCAGTAAAAAACAAACTTGAAAAAGCCTCTAAGCAACAAAACCCCTTAAGTACAATTCCATTTGTTCTTATCTCCCAATACCTTGACAAACACCTGATGACTGCTATTTTTCAAGAAATCCCGTACTTCAGTTCCTCATTTATTCTCCATTTTATAAAATCTGGATTACTGTCCCTCTGTAGGGAACACAGCAGTTCAGGAACTGTAGAATCTATAAGCTCCCCTGCCTTAAGTATTCACATTTGTTTTTGTTTTTTTTAAAAGTAAAACAACTCTTACTTATTAGTGGTTTAATCAATGGCTTTCATTAATTGCATAGTGAGTTAGGACACAATGTTACTTGTTCTGAACTTCCAAAAATATATCTACCATCTGAATACTGACATGATGACTCCTATTTTGGCTCTGAGAGTTGTTTACATAATAATAAAAAAATGAATGCTGCTTTATCTTTCTTTAACAGCTTCTATTAATTGTATTATTTTATTTCCAAAGGCTGAAATGTGCTCTGGTTCATTTTTGAGTCAGTCCTTCAGAGAAGAAAGATCAGGACAATGAATGGCCTCGAAGGCAAGGGTACTTATAAATTCATTTCAGTTTTCAAATTTCTCTCTAACCTCATGATATGATTTAGCTGCATTCTCATTTTTTGCTGTTATTTTCATACAGACACTGG
>NW_007728186.1:99275-100979 GCF_000696425.1 Galeopterus variegatus | reverse complement strand
AATTCTCCTTCCCTTTTCATATTATCAATAACTCATTGATAACTGTTCTTTCTTTTGCATCGATACAATTAACAACTTATTTCACACAACATGAGAGAAAATAACATGTTCTTCTGTAAGACAAACAGTGTCTCAACCACGACTCAGCTTCTCATTAGCTTTGAGATTGGTTGCACTACTTAACTTCTCTAAGCCTCTGTTTTCTCGGCTGTTTTAAAATGGGGATCATTCTACTTGTTCTCCATAAGTCATTGTTGAAATTGCATGAGAAAAAATTTTACCTAATAAAATCAAATAATCATTTTTTATACCTTGCAATCATTTCCCCTTTTTATTATTTTTATTTTTTATCGAAACATTAATTATACATACTTGTGGGGTACAGAGTTGAATATAAACACACATGTACAATGTAAGATGATCCAATCAAGATAACTATCATATTCATCATTATAAAACATAATCATTCTTTGTGTCCATTAACTAATTTCTCACTCATCTCCTCCCCTTCCTTCTTTCCCACTGCTAGTAACAATAGTTCTACTCTCTCCTGAAAGTTTAGTGTGTTATTGTGATTGTGATTGTTCTCTTTCTTTCTTTTTCTTTCTTTCTTTCTTTTCTTCTTTCTTTCTTTTTCTTTCATTTATCTCTCTCTCTCTCTCTCTCTCTCTCTCTCTCTCTCTCTCTCTTNCATTTTATAAAATCTGGATTACTGTCCCTCTGTAGGGAACACAGCAGTTCAGGAACTGTAGAATCTATAAGCTCCCCTGCCTTAAGTATTCACATTTGTTTTTGTTTTTTTTAAAAGTAAAACAACTCTTACTTATTAGTGGTTTAATCAATGGCTTTCATTAATTGCATAGTGAGTTAGGACACAATGTTACTTGTTCTGAACTTCCAAAAATATATCTACCATCTGAATACTGACATGATGACTCCTATTTTGGCTCTGAGAGTTGTTTACATAATAATAAAAAAATGAATGCTGCTTTATCTTTCTTTAACAGCTTCTATTAATTGTATTATTTTATTTCCAAAGGCTGAAATGTGCTCTGGTTCATTTTTGAGTCAGTCCTTCAGAGAAGAAAGATCAGGACAATGAATGGCCTCGAAGGCAAGGGTACTTATAAATTCATTTCAGTTTTCAAATTTCTCTCTAACCTCATGATATGATTTAGCTGCATTCTCATTTTTTGCTGTTATTTTCATACAGACACTGGGGTTAAGACTTTGCCTACAAAACAGCTCAAAATGCTTCCAGGCCATGGAGTGGGATTTCAAAACTAATTTATTTGTTCTCTTAGAAATAAGGCAAATTTTTATATAAAGAAACATACATGTAAATATGTAAATTTTTATATAAAGGAAACCTAGGTAATTTTTTTTTTCCTTTGGTCGTTAGGAGAGAAAAGTCATCTTGGAGGCATCCTGGGAAACACTCTGTCTCCCACCCAATTCCATTCGTCCTTCCAGCGTTCCTTCCTGGTACTGATGCTGAAAAAAGCTGCTCTTGGTCTTTCAGGCAAAGATAAGATCTGCACTCATTGCTTGAGGCCTTGGCCACAGCCAGCAAGTCTGGTGCCATTGTTCCACGTCCTAAGCAGGATGTGACTTTTTCTCTCTCCACATTCAATCAGTCCCCAAATTCTCCTTCCCTTTTCATATTATCAATAACTCATTGATAACTGTTCTTTCTTTTGCATC